>NW_009242984.1:475426-484634 GCF_000388065.1 Fonticula alba | reverse complement strand
CCCTCAACCGTGCCATGTCTCCTCTCCCCCTCAACTGCCAGCTACCTGCTCGGTCGCAAGATCGCCTTCGTGTATGGTCTGTTCAATGGCCTGCTCGGATTCGTTCCCCAGGCGGCCATTGCCCTGGTTTTGTGGTATGGCGGTGTCCTTGTCATCGAAGGCCGCATTACCACCGGCCTCCTGACCTCCTTCCTCATTTACACCCTGTCGGTGGCCATGGTATGTTGCTTGGGAAGGTGGTCCCACCATGGCCCTCCATCCCCTGGGGGGGGGCCGCGTTCCCCTTGAGACAGTGGCAGCTCCCCTGACATATGTACACACACACACACACCACGCGCGCGCGCGCACGCCTTCCCCGACCGTGCATTGCAACCGGACATGCAGGCCTTCGCCTTCCTGTCGAGCCTTTTCGGCGACTTCATGGCCGCCGTCGGAGCCAGTGAGCGCGTTTTCGGCCTGATCGACCGGGTTCCCACCATCCCGGTCAAGGGGTGCGCCACGCTCTTTTCCTCTCCCCCCTTTCTTGTTTCTTTCTCCACGATGACACCCAAAGCCACCCACTCCCTCGCCACTGAACACCCTCCCAATGTGCTCAAACGAACCTGCTGCTGGACTTCCGGCCCCCTTGTGCATCTGCCTCGACAGCGGCCTGCGCCTGCCCAGCCTCACCGGACACATCACCTTCGACCGCGTCTCCTTCACGTACCCCTCGCGCCCGGACAGCCAGATCTTGGATGACATCCAGCTGGACCTGGCCCCGGGGCGTGTTTTGGCCCTTGTTGGCCCGTCTGGTGCGTGTCCCACGATATCTCCTTTGCGCGCGTGTGTGTGTGTGTGTGTATGCATGCTTTCCCTCCTTCGGGCCCCTGCCGTGTGTCCTCGTTTTGGTGTGCGAGAGAATAACATCTCACTCTGTACGGGGGGGATGGAAAAAAAAAAAGGCGGCGGCAAGTCCACCATCGTGTCACTGCTCGAGCGCTTCTACGATGTGACCTCCGGCAAGATCCTGGTCGATGGCCACGACCTGCGCACCCTCGATCCCAAGTGGTACCGGTCGCAGGTGGCCCTGGTGTCGCAGGAGCCGGTGCTCTTCGCCACGACCATCCGCGAAAACATTGCCTTCGGCATTCAGGAGGAATTTTCGTACCAGCACCGGTCGGCGGCCGGCAGCCCCGTGCCCGGGTCCTTCCATGTCCCCGAGGAGGATATCATCAACGCCGCGCGCCAGGCCAACGCACACGACTTCATCTCGGCCTTCCCCCAGGGCTATGACACGCTGGTGGGCGAACGCGGCGTCCGCCTCTCCGGCGGGCAGAAGCAGCGCATCGCCATCGCCCGGGCCCTGCTGATGAACCCGCGCATCCTCCTCCTGGACGAGGCCACCTCGGCTCTGGACGCCGAGAGCGAATTCCAAGTCCAGGAGGCCATCGACCGGGCCATGGAGTCGCGCACCGTGCTCGTCATCGCCCATCGGCTGTCCACGGTCAAGAATGCCGACGCCATCCTCGTCCTGCAGGGCGGCAAGATCGTCGAGCGTGGCACTCACGACCAGCTGATTGCCCGCCGCAAGGGCGTCTACCGGGGCTTGGTCCTGCGCCAGTTGCAGGGTGGCCCGGACCCGGCCGCCCCCGGCCACCCCAAGGAGGATGCGCCCGAGGACCCGGAGGACCAGGAGGCCGCCCGCCTCGCCGGCATCAAGAACCTCGATGCCCAGTCCACCCACTCCTCGCTCTCCCCCTGCCCGTCAGATGCCGGGGACTCCCTCCTGGACGTGGTGGAGGAGCAGGCCGAGGAGGATGACCTGGCCATCCTGCCGGCCGCGGCCGCCGCGTCCTTCAGCATCAACGAGCACCCCAGCGAATTTGGCAGCATCAACACCGGCCTCGGCCCGGGGCTCGGGGGATTGCCCCGCCAGCGCCGTGGCAGCGCCCGCTCCCCTCCCATTGATGGCCACCCCGCCGCCGCCGCCGCCGGCGATCGGCCGGAGGACGATGACGACGACGACCATGGGGGGGAGGTTCTGAACGATCGGTCCCCCCTGCTGGTCCCGCGTGACCACTGAGAGTCGCCGTAACTGCCAACACCACCCAACCAATACACCATGGCACTTGAGTGAATGTCGGAAATGGAATTCGGTTAATCGAGAGGCCACCGAGGACTGTCGGTGCCTCACGGTCTTTGCACATCTGGTGTTCCTGAACGGGGGTGCTGTGGCCAATGCGGGTGCTCGAAACCCTCTCTCGCGCGAGCCTGCTGAGGCGCGGACGATGCTGGACACCCTTCTGGAGCGCGGGCAGGGGGGGGGGGTGGATGGGGGGCGGGGGGGGGAGAACACACCTCTCAAATAACGCGGCCGGGCGCATTGCGACGCCCTCGCGGGACTGAAAAGAGCCCGGCCGCCTTTCCCAAGCATGCGTCTCCCCCCACCCCCCGCCCTCCGGGGAACAGCCGCAGCTGGGCCGGGGGAGGAGGGGCGACGAGGCGGACCATCCGGCAAGATGCCCAGACGGACGGCCTGCGCCACACGCGCGCCGGCTGTGCCCTCCGCCGTGTGCCGCGGTCCCAACACCGCGTGTCGGTCGGGGAGCGAGCGTGGCAGCAGTGACCGGGCGGCGAGGGTGAGCGGACCTGGCCGGTGTGCACCCCCCCCATCTGACCCTCGCCTGGCGCCCGTCCGCGGGCCGGCACCGATTCATGCCTGCGACCCCGCGCCCCCTGCCCCCGGGGGGACTGGGGCAATTGGGCTCCCCTTGGACAGCCCGCCTCGTGTCGCTCCGAGCCGGGCCGGCATTCCGGGCCACCGTGACCGGGGCCGGGTTCACGCCCGGGCCAGGCGCTCCCGGCCGAACGGGCATCCCCCCTCCCCCCGCCGCTTCCGCAGAAAGTGGTCAATGACAACGCACCCGTAGGGCCGGGGGAAAGAGCGGCGGGGGGGGGGGGGGGGGGGGGGGGGGGGGGGGGGCCGGCAGGGCGAGAAGAAAAAAAACCATGCCGCCCGGGCCCCGGCCAAAAACACATCACCCTGCAGCGAGAGTTGCCCCCACCGGCGCCGCGGTCCCTCCGGGGCTCGGGCTGTTATACGTGCCCGCGCGCGGGGCCTGGAGGACGAACATCACCCCGGGCCTCGCCGAGGCGCCGAGGGCCATTGCGACCGTGCCCCGGCCGCACGCCGGAGAAATGTGTGTCCACGCAAGACATGATCCCACATCTCAACAGGGCCCCATTCAACGCGCGGGCGAGCATGGGGGCCCTGACTGGACCGCCCCTTGTGCCCCCCCCTTGTGCCCCCCCCCCCCAGCCGCAGGGCGCGCCACTCCGCCCTCCCCCCCCCCCCCGGTTCCTGATCCGCTCTTGGGCAATGACAGAGTGTTTCCCGGCCGGGCGCACACAGAGCCCCCCCCCCCCTCGGCCCGTCGGTGCCTCGCGGCTGCGTCGCGTCCATGGCACGGCATCCCCCCTGCAGGCCTGATGACTATGCACCAGGCCCGGGGGTGTCGCCCGCTGACCGGCGGCCCCCAGCGGGCCAGGCTGCCGCAGATGGCCAGCCACTGACCGGCGCAGGGGGCGGGGGGGGGGGGGACCGAGGCATTTGCCGGACCAGATCGACCGACCCGGCCGGGCCGGCAGTCACCTCACCTTCTCGCCCCTCTCCCCACCCCCCCTCTGCCCAGGCTCCCCCTCCCCTGCCCCCTGGACAGCATGAACTTCCGCCGCGCTCTCATCACGGGCATTGCCCTTTTCGCCCTCCTGGCGGCCGTCGTCTCGGCTGCCTCCCCCCGCAAGTGGGCCCTCGTCCCCGGCGCCACCCCCGAGCAGATCAAGGATCTGATCCGCACCCGCGACGTCCGCGGCTACTACCACGAGGACGCCCTGCTCATCATCGACGAGAATGTCAACGAGTTCGCCGACCTGGCTTCCCAGTTCCCGGAGGCCCGGATTCTGGCCGATGTCGAGCCCTCTCGCAAGGTCTACATCCTGGAGAAGGACGTGCGTGTCCCGGCCAGCGCGCCCTGCTCACGCCATCACCCATGCCCCTTCCTGGCACTTACCCCGCTCGTCCCGCTCGCCCCCCCCCCCCCCTCCCCCTAGCTCCTGGAGTCCGACTGCCCCGGAACCGTCCGCGCCTGGGGTAGCCGCATCCACAACGCCCTGAACCGCTACAACGCCGAGGTCCGTCCCCCCCCCCCTCCCCGCCACCGCCGCCGCCCTTCCTCCCTCCGGACATGCATCGTCCAAGCCCCGCCCAATCGACTGCCTGACCGCTGACACATACACACACACACACACACACACACTCGCCCCCCTCCGGCGACAGATCCTCCACTCCGACTCCAACCGCTTCATTGCCATGCTGCCCGCCATGCCGGAGGTCGGCCCCAGCCTCTTCCGCGATGCCCTCCTCCGCGACATCTCCCTGGGCACCGAGATCCTCACCGTCCCGGAGTACCCGCTGGAGTCGCTGCTGCAGCGCAACCAGGCGGCCCTCCGCGAGCTGGCTGCCACCTTCGGCACTGAGGGCCAGGAGGTCGATGCCGCCCGCTTCCGCCTCCTGGACCAGGTCAACGAGGACGACCTGCGCTACTACCTCGAGTACCTGACCGGCGAGGCCTCCGACTCGCCCTTCACCACCCGCAACGCCTACTCCACCCAGGCCCACGACGCGGCCAGGTGGATCGCCGACCAGTACACCAGCATGGGCTTCACCACCACCCTGGAGACCTTCCGCGATGACATGTCCCCGAATGTGGTGGCCGTCCTGCCGGGCCGCCGCTACCCCGACAAGTTCGTCGTCCTCGGCGCGCACTACGACTCGCGCGCCATCGACGTCAACAGCCCGACCACCGACGCCCCGGGTGCCAATGACGATGGCTCCGGCACCTCGGCCCTGCTGCACATCGCCGATCTGATCCGCATCAACAAGGTGTCCTTCGACTACACCGTCATCTTCACCACCTTCTCGGCCGAGGAGCAGGGCCTCGTCGGCTCGCGCGCCTATGCCAAGGCCGCCAAGGAGCGTGGCGATGACATTGTCTACATGTTCCAGTCCGACATGCTGGCCTTCAATCAGGAGGGCGAGAACTTCCAGACCGCCTTCCCCAGCCGCTACACCGATTCTGATCTTGTTGAGCTGGCTTCGCGCGTCGTCCAAAAGTACGTCCCCGAGGTGGACGTCTGCCTGACCGACGCCTGCTGCTCCGACCACCAGGCCTTCCACGAGCTGGGCTACCTGTCCACCCAGATCTTCGAGCGCTGTGGCCCGATCGCCGACAACCAGTACCACCGCCCCGGGGACCTGGTCAACCGCCCGGGCTTCTCCCTGGAGGGTCTCAAGTACAACACCCGCTCTTTGATGTCCCTGCTTCTGGTCTTCGCCCAGGGCATGATCGTCAACTAAGCGCTGCCCCCATTGGCCGCTTGGCTCTTTCCTCTCCCACACCCCTTCCCCCCCCCATCTCAACCGCGGGGAGGGAGGGAGGAGGACCGTGTGCAATCCGATGCATGCTCTCCGCGAGAGGGGGGCTGGGAACAAGCACAGCGAGAGATGGGCGAAAGCCATCTCTAAGACCAATTGTCCCCCTCCCCCCCCCCCCCCTCTCCGAGTGCGCGCATACGCGTCTACCTCTCCCCTCCCAAATAAACGGATGTGACTTCGTCCGCGTGTCTGTGGGTGTGTGTGGGTGTTCATGGGGGAGTGGGGGGGCGAATAGAACCGACACATGCCTGGGGGGGGGGGGGGGGCACTTGTGTCGCGGCACTCTGTATGCCCTGCGTCCGTGCACCCCCCTTGTGCCTGGTGTTGCTTTGCGTCTTTATATTGTCTTGGAGGATGATGTGGCGCCAGTGGCGCTGCATCGACATCGCCGCAGCCGCTGCCCACACATGGGAGGATCCGGAAATGGGCCATATGCCCGGCCGCATCGCGACCCGCATCCAGGATGCGTTTACTCCCCCGGGGGAGAAGGAGTACGGCTGGGGCACGGGCGGGGGAGCGGTGCGCGCTTGCGCCCAGGTCGGCCGGGAAATCCGCCCTCAGTCCTTGAAGAGGTCGGCCTCCCAATCGTCATCGTCATCGTCACCGCGACGGGAGAACTGCAGGCACCCGCCACACGGGGATCATCAGTAAAGGGGAGACATAAAGCAGCCATGTATGCCCTGGCTGCGATGGAGCCAAAGCGGGGGGGGGGGGGGGGGGGGGGGCGGGAGGAGGAAGGAGAGTACAGGCCACGCACCTTGATCTTGGTCTCACGAGTGGAGCCAGTCTGCTCGCTGATCTGCTCCAGCATGCCAACCAGCTGCTGCTCAGACACCCGACCACCAAGACGCCCGGACTGGGCCATCTTGACCAGCAGGTCCTCCACACCACGCGCCTTGTCCGGGCGCACGACGGCAATGCGGTTGACTGGGTACAAAGCGAGGCGCGACGGTCGCCGGTTAGTGTATGGCCCGGAAAGGGAAAGAGACACATGCCCACATCTGGGCGAGTGCATGGCCCAGCTGCCCCTCAGCCCCTTGCCCCGCTCCTCCCACGGCGCCCGTCCCACATGCGTGGAGGCCGGCCCACGCAGGAGGGCCATGGATCGGGCACATGGGTGTGTGAAGAAGAGAGAGGGGAAGGGAGGGAGGGGGGGGAGGAGGAGGGGGCGGGAAAGAAGGGGCACGTACGGCGCTCCCGGGCATCCGGAGTCAGGATCTGGTGAATCATCTCCAGGCGGGCATCCTCCTGGGCCTTGAGACGGGCCTTGCTCTCGGCGTCGCCGCCGTCGCCGCCGGGGGGCTGGGCAGACAGGCCGGCAGGGAGGTTGGAGAGGTCGTCCATGGTGATTGGCAAACAGAAAGGGGAGTAAGGGGGGGGGGGACAGATAGAGTGGAAGAAGGAGAAGGGGATCTGCCTGGGGCTGCCGGGCCCCTTTGCCCTTGCGCCGGCCGAAAAGCAAGCACCGACGATGCAGATCGTCCCTCCCCTCGATGAAGGCCACTCTCTCTCTCTCTCTCTCTCTCTCTCTCTCTCTCTCTCTCTCTCTCCCTCGCTCTCGCTGTCTCCCTGGTGTCAACCTACTCGGGCCTCCTCCGGGGGCCGGGCGCCCCGCCGAGCATGCTCCGAGCCCCGCCCCTTGGGTCTTGCCCATCCCAACACAGAGGGCCTCACATTTGGCCTCCATTCGCGTGCCCCCCGCCCCCCGGGGGGAACATCCCCCGGAGGGGCCGTTGCCCCGACTGGCAGAGGCCGGATCACCGTATTTCATCGGATCATGCGCCGCATTTAGAATCCCGCGCCTGCCGTAGGTTCTTGTCATATGTTCAGGAGGACCCGTGGTGCTCGGACACGCAAATAGACCCGCCTTCGCGGCCTGGCGGGACAAAGCGGGCAAGGAAGGGCCCGGCTCCGGCCCCCCCCCCCCCCACACACACACACGCACCAACGGGCGCACTATCGCAGGACATCGAGGGGGGCGGGGGCGGGGGACAACGGGAACACTGGCTCCCTTCACACCAACCTGGGCGGGTCGCCCCTTTCGGCCGGAAAGCAAGGCATATGCCAGTCAGCAGGACGATGCACATTGGTGCGGGGGGGCCGGGGGGGGGGGGGGGGGGCAACCAGGTGGCGCCGGTCATGCCCCCAGAAAAAGCGGCGGTGGGGAAGAATGCCGCCCTCCGAAGCAGGGCCAGCGGGAACAGTGGGACACGTTCCTCTCCCCGGAGACCTGCCCACCCTTGTCTTTGACTGATCAGGCGCTTTTCAAAAAGGCGCCCGCGTCGAGTCCCCCCCCCCTCTGGCCGAGTGCGCCCGGGCCAGGGGGAGGGCCCGAAACAGGAGCCCCCGCCGCCGGAACGGCAGGACTGACGGAGCCCAAGGGCACCCAGAGAGAGAGAGAGGTCGGCACACCGCCGGACAGGCGGCGCCGGTGCCCCGAAGAATGCCCGCGGAACAAATGCCACAGCGGCAGCTCCCTGGGCCCAAAGGGAGGGGAGGGCCGCCGACATGCCCGAAGCCCCCCGAGAGATGCTCGGGTGCGCGCCTCTCCACCAGCCGAATGGAGAAGCGCGGGAAAAAGAGGCCTCTCCCGCACTTTGGCGCGCGAAGGCATGAGCCCCCCCCCCCCCCCCCACCGCCCCGCCCCCTCGCCGGCTCACCACGCCGCCTGCTCCAGGGGCCAAGCTCGCTGGTTCGCTCGCTCGCTCGCTCGCTCAGCCGAAGGGCGTTGACCCGAAAGCCAACGACCGGGCGGCGCAAGGCGGCAGCATGTGGCCACGGAGCGAGCTTGGTCCACCGCTCGGGCTCCGGGCACCGCCGGAGGGCCGACCACACCCGCGCTCGCGCGCTTTTCTGTCGGCCGGCACAGGGCGACATGGGCCCGATGTCTCACCCGCCCTCGGCCAGGTCGCCAGCCAAGGTGTGGAAGCCTCCAGGCGGCTCTCCTCCCCGCGGTTCGCAATCCCCCTCCACACCTGGAATATGGGCCACATGTGCGGCGCAAGGCCCGGTGCCGTGCGCGGGCAGGAACCTGCGGGCTCCTGATGATGCACAAACCACCCGGCCCCCCCCCCCCCCCCCCCCCCCCCCCCCCCGCCACCCCCAATGCCCCCCGCCCTGCAGACACCCACGCCCCCCGTCGCCCCCCGCCCCGTGCGCGCCCCGGCCACGGGTCCCCAGGTCGTGGCTGGGAGTCCCTCGCCCACCGGGCTCCGGCTCTGGCGTGCCACGTTGATGGCTGAAACCGCCGCACACTTGGGTCACAGGGCCCGTTGCTTGATCAGGAACAGCGTGGGCGGCTCGCCCAAGGTCTTCCCAAACGCGGGACGGTCCGAAGCCGGGCGTGTGACGACACGTGTGCCGGCGGGGGCGGGCCCAGAGCCGGGGGCAGGCCGCCCCCGTATATGCACGCCCGGCGGGCGAGGTATATGGCACGCGCCGACCGGCTCCCGCCGCCCAGGCCCGGCCAGCGGCAGGGTGGGCTCTCCAGCTTCGGACGCGCAGAACGGGGCAGCAGGGGGGGGGGGGGGTACGCTGCCCGGGCCCTCTCCCCGGTCGCCCCCCCCCCCCGCTCATCCGAAGGGGCAGCCCTCGTCACCGAAGAGGCCCTGCCCCCGGCAGAGACAAGCCATGGTCCCCCGAGGGGCGGGCAGGAACCCGCAAACGCATGTGCGGCTCACGAGAACCGGGGCGGGGGATATCGGGCGACGCCCACGGGGGGCGCGGGGGAGAGGC
>NW_009242984.1:472976-475231 GCF_000388065.1 Fonticula alba | reverse complement strand
GGGGGGGGGGGCGCGAAGGAACGGGGACGACACGGCCAATTGTACCGGAGCCGCCGGCACTCCCGCGGCCACCGCGCCCCGCCGCCTCCTCCTCCTCCTCCGCTGAGCCCCAGAGGGAGGATGCAACCCGGCATCCACCTCGGCCGGGGGTGAGACTTTAATTAGCGCGGTGGTCGGACGCGCGGCATCCCCCCCCCCCCGGCCCTCCTGCCTTCCCCCTCCTCGGGCCGAGACACCGTGGCCCCGGGGCCTCTCGCAAGCCCCGGGGGCAAACGCCTGGGCGGAATAAAAAGGCGCCCGAGCGTGCATGTTCCCGTGCCCGCAGCTCGACCGGGGGCGGGCCGCGGCAAAGGAAGCCTCCCGGTCGAATCCCACCGTCGGCCCATGGCCCACGGCGGTGATCCCCCCCCCCCCCCCCGGAGGTCCCTCGTCCTGCCCCAGTGGGGGGAGAACAAAAACTGCCCCCTGCCCCCTCCCAGGAGGCCGGAACGTTGCGCGGCAGGTGGCAAGAGAAAATCGTTGGACGAACTTGCGCGCACCCGGGGACACTCACCGCCAGGAGGGCCCCCTCACTTTGGGAGCCTCCAAGAGCCGGGGCGTGCTGTTAAGTGCATCCGCCGGCCGCCGCCCCCCGCCCCGTCGGGCCCTTGTCGGAGGGGCTCTTTCGCCCGCACCCGCACTCGCCCCCCCCCCCCCCAGTGCGAAGGTCTATCTCTCGCGGCCAATGTCCATTGGTGGCGGCACCCCGCCCCACCAGGGAAGGGAGAGATACTCCGGAAAAAACCGGCATTATATTGGTGATATTCCTAAAACACCGCCGCCCCCGCAGAGACCCCCCCCCGTCCATCCCTCACCCGCGGACCCAGGCAAGGCGCACACACTTCCCCCCGGCCTCCGGTGCGCGGCACATGTGGCCGGGGAGCCTTCCGGTGAATGTTCGAGCAACGTGCGAACCTGTCCCCCCCCGCCTCCCTTGCCTGGGCGCAAGTGACATGCTGCCTGCGTGCCCCCCGATAGCTGCGAGCGAGTACGGGGGAGGGGGGGGGGGGACTGTTCCCCCCGCTTCCTGGCGGGCCTCGGACCGAGGGCGCTTAATCTGGGCCCGCGTCTCCCCTCCGGCACGGCTGCCTTTCGGGCCCTCCCTCCCGCTGCCTGGACGAGGGCCTGGCCCTGCCCGCTCGAGGCCCGGGACCATTTGGCGAGAGGGCCCTGCCGCAGGTGGCGCCGGGCCGCGTTCGGGGCGCCGGTCGACGACCGCCTCTACTCGGGCCGCGCGGCGGCGGGGGGCGGGGGGGCAAGCCCGTGTCGCACGCCCGAGGCCCGAACCACAACAACAACATCCCTCCCCCGCGAGGGGTTGTACTCTGGATCCCCCCCCCCTCAGGCGCGGCACACGGATTTCCGCATGCAGGGCTGGCAGGGCGTGAGGTTCACCTTGCCGGGGGGGGGGGGGCACACCGCCGGGCCCGGCGCGCCCGAATGGGGTGTTGTCGGCACCAGGGCACCACGACCAGAGCCGGCGCGGTGGCCGCGCCGCGGGCGGCGGGGCAGGCCACCGCTTGCCCGCGCTCTGCCGGGTCATGGGCCGACGCCCAGCTCGGCGCCCCTGCGCCTCACGGCCCCGTTCGGGCCCCCGCTGACAGATGCCCTGGGCTAGACGCGCCGGCGCACGCGGACGCCCGCCCACACTCCCGCAGGCAGCGCGTTCCGTCGCACGCGGCCTACCCCAGCACATTCGTGCACTTGCGCGCGTGCGCGCGCGCGCGCGCGCGCGCGCGGAGGGCGCATTCAGAATGGCCGAACTCGTGCCAAGGTCTTCCCCACCGACCCTCGGCTCGCTGCTGAGCCCCCGGGGCCGGGAGCGATCCGCCCGCCTGTGTCTGTCCCATTGCGGCCGCGGCCGAGGGTTCTCTTGGTCGAAGAAACCCCCGCCTCGCTCCGCCCCCCCCCCCCCCTGGAGGTGCGCGTACAGAGTCCCACCCTGCGTGGCGTGCGTGCGCGCCGGCGAAGAAGCCGGCCCGCGCCCAGGGCCGGGATCCCCCGGGCCCGCCCGCGAAAGGGCGGTTTTCTGGCCCCTGTTCGCGCGCGCATGCTCCCCCGCACACAGCGCCGAGTCCCGCGCTTTTATCGGGCTTGCGGGGGCGCGCTCCGGCGCTTCGGGGGACCCTCGGAGATAAGCCAGCACGGCCGCGCCTCGGTGTGCAGGGCACGCGCCGGCGCCACAAAGGCCGGGCGATGTTGGCGGCCGGAGGCGT
>NW_009242984.1:472007-472619 GCF_000388065.1 Fonticula alba | reverse complement strand
CCCCTCTCTCTCCCTCTCCCCCCTCCCCACCGCTC
The DNA here is from genome assembly GCF_000388065.1 of Fonticula alba. Taxonomy (NCBI): domain Eukaryota; order Rotosphaerida; family Fonticulaceae; genus Fonticula; species Fonticula alba. Next base: position 472,584 of record NW_009242984.1, on the reverse strand, counting down.
CACAGTGGGTCATTCGCTGACTTCGTTCCTCCTCCCCACCTCCCTTCACGGTTCTCGCGGTGCCCAGTCTGAGGCCGATGCCGAGTACCTCAAGCAGCTTGAGGAGAACATGGAGGCTCTGGATCGCATTGATGATGCCATGAACAAGGAAATGAACCGCCTGGTGACCAAGGTGGCTTTTGAGTTCGTCGCCAAGAAGGCCCCCCTCTACAAGGAGCGCTCGTCGCTCATCCGCAACATCCCCCATTTCTGGTCTCTGGTGGTGCGTGTCTCATTCTCGGCCCTGCCATCCCAAGCTCCCTGTCCCCCTCCCCCCCACCCCCTCTCCGCCCCCTCATGCCTGCGCTCGCGCCTCCGCTGATGACCCCCCCTCTTCGCTTGCCCGCCCGTTTGCCCCCATCGGCATGCCTGCCACAGGTCCTCCAGCACCCGGCACTTCGCCGCTACATCACCTCGGCCGATCAGCTCGCCCTCACCGAGCTCCTCGATGTCAACTACACCCAAATCGAGGGCGAGAACTCGACTGTCCGCTCGACCAAGCTTACCCTGGTGCGTACACACACACACACACACACAC
>NW_009242984.1:468351-471662 GCF_000388065.1 Fonticula alba | reverse complement strand
CCCCCCCCTCGCCGACTCACTCACCCTTGCTCCTTGACAGACTTTCGGCCCCAACCCGCTCTTCGAGAACACCGAGCTCGTCAAGGAGCTGTCCTACAGCAATCCCGAGGACGATGACGAGGTTCCGGCCATCAGCACCTCGGTCATTCACTTCAAGGACCAGCAGACGGACGAGGCGGCCGCCGAGTCGGCCTCCGCCGTGGTCGGCCAGAAGCGCCGTGCCCCGGAGGACGACACCGCCGATGGCTTCTTCCACATCTTCGCCAAGAACGATCGCGAGTCCTCCGAATGGCTGCTCAAGATCTTCGGCAAGTACCTCTTCCCCAGCGCACACAAGTACTTCGTCGGGGACATCCCCCAGGTGGATCTTCTGGACTTCCCGGAGGACATCCTCGAGATGGACGAAGTCGAGGAGGAGGAAGAGGAAGGCGATGAGGAGGATGATGAGGAGGAGGAGGACGATGGCCTCGATGAGTATGCCACCATGCCTGGCGATGGCCACTACCCTCACGGCCACCACCACCACCACCACCACGGCGACGGCGACGGCGACCACATGTATGTGGATGACGATGACGATGGCGAGGAGGAGGACGACGTCGATGGCGAAGGCGCCGGCGAGGAGGACGATGATGACGCCCTCGAGCAGGACGACAATGGCGAGGAGGATGGCGACGAGGATGCCGAGCTCCTGGACGAGGACCTCGATGAGGAGGACCTCGATGAGGAGGAGGCCGACGAGGCCGCCAGTCATCACTCGCATCATCGTCACCGCCACCACCACCTTGAGAATGCCGAAGAGGAGGAGGAGGAGGAGGACGACGACGACGCCGTGGCCGAGGAGGAAGAGGATGACGACGATGATGCCATGGCCGAGGAGGAAGAGGACCAGGACCTTGACGAGGACCAGGACCTTGACGAGGACCAGGACCTTGATGACGACCAAGTCGAGGACGATGGCGACGATGCGGAGCTCCTCGATGAGGACGGTGCCGCCGGCGCCGCTACCGGCGACGATGACGAGTACTACGAGGAGGAAGAGGAGGAGGATGGCGCCGACGCCGAGCACTCCCACGATGCCTCCCACCGCCATCGCCACTCCGCTGAGGCTGCCCCAGCCACCGCCGCCGCCGCCGGCGACGAGCCCCTTTACAGTGGCGGCGAGGAGGACGAAGAGCTCGAGGAGCTGGACGCCGAGGAGGACCTCGAGGAGGAGGAGGAGGAGGAGGAAGACAATGCGGCCGATGATGACGCGCAGCTTCTTCAGCACAACGAGGCGGTCACCGATGAGGATGCCGACGAGGATGCCGATGATGCTGCTGCTGTTGCTGCCGGCGTCGACGGGCAGTCTTTCCACCCTCACCATGGTGGCATCGGTGACGATGAGGAGGCCGGCGCCGTGTTCGGGGACTTTGGCGGTCACCCGGTCGACGATGATGTCGGCCTCGTCGGGGCCCTCGGTGGTGCTGATGATGACGTCGATGGCGCTGGCTTCTACCATGGCGGCTTCGATGATGATGCCGGCCACCATGGTGGCTTTGGTGACAGCACGGCCGAGGCTGTGGCCGCCGCGCCGACCGACTCCGACGGCGGTGACGAGTGAATGCCCCAAAATCGCATCCTGGCGATTATGTCCTTGCTCCTTTGTCGTCGGGGGTCGTATTCCCTCTCTTCTCGCTGCCCCCTCCCCCAGTTCAGACATCTCGGCTACGGGACTACTGCTGCGCCCCCATCTCCTTCCCCTTTTCACACACTCACTCGCGCAAAGCCCCGCGTGTGAGCGCGTGTAAGGCTAAAGCATGAAGAATGGGGCTGTCGTGGGCCTGCTGCCGAGAGCGAGATCGAGAGCGAGAGAGGCCGAGAGACAAGCCACCTTTCCGGTGAGCAGCAACATCGTCGAGTCCCAAGATATCGCCACGCGCGCCCGTGTGCTCCTGCGCACCAAACCCATCTACCATTCTATCCTGCCATGGGCTGCTTCACGCGCATACGCGCGCGGAAAAAAAATGCGATGCGTTGACGTATCGACCGGCTTTCGGCCCCCTTCTCCTCCCTCCTCTCTCTCTCTCTCTCTCCCCCCCCCCTCCACACACCCTGGTTGCTTCCCTCCACACCATCTCCATCTCTCTCTCTCTCTCTCTCTCTCTCCCCCCCCCCCTCAGCACACGCTGTCCGATAGAGCTCGCCTTCGGCGGGGGGTGCGCACGACATTCTGTGCGATCCCCCGCGCGGCTTCCTCCGAGACAGCTGCTGGCCCCCACCCCACCCTGTGCTGCCCCCGCCTGGTGCGCGAGCGCATACCCCCCCCCCCCGGCCTCAACGGCTCTTCCTTGTACCCTTTTTCACCCTGTACCATATACACAACACATACACACAACAACACATGCCGATACATCGCCGCCCCATAACCGGGGAGGGGCTGGGCCGGCAGCAAAGCCAGCCCATCACTCCTCCCAAGGCTCTCCCCCCCCCCCACCCCCTGGGTCGGCCTCCGGCGGCGGGGGGGACTCTGTGGAGTGCCGTCGATCTAGTTGCGCGCGAGGCGAAAATGCAGCCCCTGCGCCGGCATCTCGGAGCGATAATTGCTTTTCGGGTATTCGATTTACGTCTCGTCGGATTCCAGGGGCCTGCCAACGGGACAGTGTGGAATGGGGAATGAGAAGGTATGCGGGGCTGTGCGGCCGCCCCGGTCTTGCCCGTCCCCCCCCCCCCCCGGGCCCGACACTGGGTCCGCGAGGCGGGAGTGAGGAATTGGGTTCGGCCAGGGGGGGCAGAGAGCGGGATGGGCCCGAGAGGTAAAGCCTCATTCCGCGCAGGGCGGGCCCCCTCCAGACCGCCATATTTTGCCGCGGCCGCCCGCCTGCTTGCCCATTCTCGTTTCCCCCCTGTGTTGGTTCTCTCGCCCTCGTTCGCGGGGTCCATCAGCAGGTCCCGACCAATTTCCGGAGCGCGGATGTCACCCCAGGGGGCGGGGCGGCCGCCAGACGGCGTCCAGTTCGCTGCCCGGGGCCCCCCGGCCGGACTTGCGCGGCCGAGGGCACGCTATAAGCCGGGAGCATCCTCGGCCCGGGCCGCGCAGGTGTGAAGACCAGCGGCCTCGGCCGAGGGGCAGGGACAGGCCATCGGCCCTGTGTGCGTGCCGCGTCCCCCCCGCCCGGCGTTCCAATCCCCTCGGCCGATGGCGGCCATGGTTCGTAAATTAATCCCTCAGGGGGGAAAGGCCCTCGGGCATGCGCGCGTTTGGGAGTGCCCTTGCGCGGGGGGAGAGGGGGTATAGACCATCGGCAGTCGTCGAGTGGAGAGGTCGGCGA
>NW_009242984.1:464590-468246 GCF_000388065.1 Fonticula alba | reverse complement strand
GGGGGGGAGAGGGTTGACAGCTTGCCAGACATGACATTGCCGCTAGACGGCCAGGCGCCAGGCATGTGCTGGCGCCGCTGTGTGAGAGGTTGTCGGCTCCGCCCGGATATCGGCTCCAAGAGAGCCTGCGGGGTGATCGAGGGAATGCCAGGGTGTGCCGGGCGTCGGGCACCGGCGTCGCCCCGCCCTTGAGGGGGGGGGGAGGGGATTGATTAAGGAGGGCGGAGCCGGCCCGGCCCGTGTGTTCTCCACTTTCGGGGCATCTCTTTTGCCCGGGAGCAAGCCGGGTGGGCCGGAAATGGGAGCGACCTCGACGCACTGCGCGGGCGAACCGGCCCGATTGAAACAAACCCCCTCCATGTTGGAGCGGTCAGTGCCAGCCATCGTGGGCCAGCGTCGCCGGACCTTGAGCTTGGGAGCCCGCGGCCTGTCTCTGTCTCTCTCTCTCTCTCTCCCTCCGCTCCCCCGCCCCAACCTTGACGGGGAGGGCATACGGTCATTATTCCGTGGCCCGGCGCTCACTCATCCGTGTCCGGGGACCAAATGATGACGACCCGTGGGCGCCTTCCTCCCGCGCAGGCGTACACATACCGCCCCCGGTCTCGAGGCCGGGACCGGGGGACGGGGCAGGGGTGATCTGGCATGCCGCTGTGCATGCTTCCCACCCCCGGCCCTTGGCGGCTGCATTCACATGTGCCCGCGGACCCTTTGCACCCCCCCCGGCGGGGGGAATAAGTATGCGCGCGCCCCGTGTATGTGTGTGTGTGTGTGTGTGGACCTCCCTTCACGGCGGGGAGTCTGGGCTCCCGACAAACAGTTCTGTTGAAGACCCCCCAAGACACCAAGCCCATGCCACACAAGCATACTGCCCTCGCCCCGGCTCCTGCGCCGGGCGAAGGGGGCGCGCACACCACGCCGCCCGGGTCGAAGCACGAAGGGCCCGCAAAAGAGACCCAAATAGCGTTGTCAAGCCTTCCGCCTCACGCGCGGGCCTCTTCCGGCGCTGTGTACTTCCACCGGAGCCGGCCCCGCGCCCAAACACAGCCACTTGCCGGACGCGCGCCGATGGGGCCAGGTGTAAATCCCCTTTTGCACCACCGGCTGGCCGGGCCGCCAGGGGCGCGGGCCCGCCAGGCCGAAGGAACCCGCAGAGAGAGAGAGAGAGAGAGAGAGGGAGAGAGGGGCGGGGGCGCAAGGGGCCCGGGGCAGGCGTGAAATGGACAGTTTCGCACCGGCATTCGGCCCGAGAGCCCGGCCCCCCCGGGCCATTGATTTGGCGACGACTCGCACAACAGGGCTGCGCACATCTCGCCGGCGGTCTTCTCCGTCATGTTGTGTCCGGCCGCTGGCCGGCGGCCCGGCCGGCCGGAGGCCGTGCCCTTGCTCCCCGCCACAAGGACAGATGACGGCGGCGGTCGTTTTCCAATATCCGACAAAGCCGGGGCGCCGATCGCTTTTTCATCCGGCCTGGGCCATGTTGCCGCCCGGGGCCCCCTTCCCGGGGGGCCGACCGATCCCCTCTTCCAACACCCGCGCGCGGGCCTGCCTCGCCTCCGGCACCGACCGGGCCCCCAGGCAGCCGTCGGCCGGTTGGCCCGTAGGCAAGCGCCCAGGCGCCGCTGGCGGCGAGATCAGAGGGGATGTCACACTTGGGCCCTGTTCGCGCCCCCCCCCCCCCCCCCCCCCCGAAAATGGAGATTGTCCCCAAGCCCCAGGGTGCGTGCGAGCGCGTGTGCATTTACAAGGGCGAGGGGGCGAGGAGGGGGGGTGGGATTTGTGGCGCCGCCCGCTTGCGCCTGTGCATTGGCCCTCGGGACCGGCGCCCCAGGGCGATGGGCCACCCCTCCTCGCACTTCGCTCTTCGGTCTGCAGGGGGGGGGGGGGGGGGTTCCCGCCCGTCGGTTGCCCCGTCCTCGGGGAGGCCCTCCTGCCCCTGCCGGCTCATTTCGGACCGCCATGTGCGGGGGCCGCCCCCCTCGGGATGGGGGAGAAGCCACGTCCGGAGGGCAGACTAATGTTGCCACCCGGGCCGGGGCGCCGCTCGCGTCTCGGCCGCGGGGCCGGCCCCGCGGTGTCTCCCTCGCCCGACTCTCGGCCGGGCCGCCCTCCGGCACCGGGCCCACGATCCGACTCGGGGTCGCAACACGGCCCCCGGCCTCACTCTCCGCGGCCCTCCCCCACCGTCGGCCCGGCCCGGCCCGTCTGACTAGCAGCAGCCAGTGGGATCCGCGAGGGGGAGTCGCTGCACTGCGAGGCCAGAGCTTTTTCTTGCACCCCCCGCCGGTGGCCCCGCCCTGGGCACCCGCCACCCCTCTCCATCCCTCCGTCCCCGCCCCCTCGCTCCGCCGCCCCCTCGCTCCGCCGCCCCCTCGCTCCGCCGCCCCCTCCTGTCGCTGCTTCCACGCCCCTGGCTCCCGCCCCCTCCCTCGCGCGCGATCAGGGCCGCCCGAGCCTGGACCACCACATCTCCTCCCCGCCCGGGGCACGGCCCTCCCTCTCCCCCTCTCCCTCCCCTCAACCCGACGTTCGCAGGCCGGTCCAACCTTCGCCCCACTCTCTCCTCCCCCCCCCCCTCCCCCCCATCAAGCGCCATGTCCTCCTTTCAGCATCTCAAATTGACCCAGCTCTTGGCGCTGGAGAGCTGGCTCGACTCCTTCCCCAAGTCCTCGGTTTTGCCATCTGGCCTGCTGTTCAATGAGGCCGAGGGGGACCTTCGCCGATTCCTGGCCCTTTCCAATGGCCACGCCCTGGCCGCTGCCATGACCGAGCTGTGCGCTGCCCGTGCTCCCCGTGCCTCGACTCCGTCTGCAGGTGGCGCGACGCCGCTTTGCCCGCTTCCAGCCTCTGATCCTCCCCCGCCCCCGCCCCGCCCCCCGAATCGCCCAGCCATCCAGCACACCAAATCGATCTTCTGGAGGATCCCCGATCCCTGGCACCCACAATGGGCCAGGCCTCGTCCCTGTCTCTGACCGGGGACTTCTCCTCGTCCACCGATTGGATTCTCTTTTTCTACAACCTCCTCAGGTATGCACGGATCTGTTGCCGTTGCCGACGCGATCCTCTCCAGCCCCTTTCGGCCCCCTCCCGCCCGTCCCTTCGGTCCCGACACAGACACACACCCTCACCCACACACACACCCACACACACTCACACACCCACACACACTCACACACACACACACACACACATACTCTCTCTCTCTCTCTGACCTTCCCACAGTGTCATGAAGTCCGTCCGATCGTACTTCAATGACGTGCTCGGTCGGCGACTCCCTTGGGAGCCGGATCTGGTGCTGGCCTCTCGGCTTGCCACCTACCCCGACTGGTGGTCGAAGTTTGCTCCCCACTCGCACCTTGTGACCGAGCAGTCCGAAAAAAGCGCCCTTGCGCGGCGCCTCTCGCTGAAAATGCAGCCGCGCACGGGTCCCGGCTCCAGCCCTGGTGCCGGGATCCGCGGAGGCCACTTCGCCGACAAGTATGCCGGCATCACCGAGCTCCGGAAGATCTGCCTCCTGGTCCTCTCTTGTGTTATTTCCCAGCCCCGGCAGCACGCCGATTCCACTCCCACCACCCCGGCCGAACGTGCGCTTCCCCGCCAGTCGCCCTTTTTTCCTTCTCTCTCTCTCTCCCTCGGTCTCGCCTCCCGCCCCCCCCCCC
>NW_009242984.1:447621-463780 GCF_000388065.1 Fonticula alba | reverse complement strand
TTCTCTCTCTCTTTCCTTCTTTCTCTCTCTCTTTCCTTCTTTCTCTCTCTCTTTCCTTCTTTCTCTCTCTCTTTCCTTCTTTCTCTCTCTCTTTCTCTCTCTTTCTTTCTTTCTCTCTCTTTCTTTCTTTCTCTCTCTTTCTTTCTTTCTCTCTCTTTCTTTCTTTCTCTCTCTTTCTTTCTTTCTCTCTCTCTTTCTTTCTTTCTCCCCATCTCTCTCCCCTCCCCTCTCTCCCTCCCCCTCTCTCTTCCCTCCCCTCCTCCCTCCCCCTCTCTCTCCCCCATCTCTCTCTCTGGCGAGGCGTCCTTCCTCACATCTCCCCGCCCCTGTATCCCTCTGACCCCCCTCCCTCCTCCGCTCTCTTTCCCGCTCATGCCCGACCTTCTGGCATGCCCTGCTCTGCGCCAGACCCCCGAGCGCCTGGAGCCCAAGCGTGCATACCGCAAGGAGAAGCTCCTCGGCATGTCCACCGGCTCGGCTGGCTCACTGGCCAAGCGCTTCACCAGTCTCCTGCGCCCCTCTTCCTCGAAACACTCGTCGGCTGGGACACCGGTGCCGGATGCAGGCCGGCCCTCGGCCGGTGGCCGGCCCCTCACCCGGACTCACTCGGGGAGCTCCTACTCCAGCGGCACCTTCAACCAGTATGAGGAGCCTTCCTCCCGCAAGAGTAGCTCCTCCAGTGGCAGCTTCTTTCGCCAGCACCACCATCACCATCATCATGTCGGGCCGGACGGGGCCGGGGTCTTCCATTCGCAGCCGTCGCTCTCGTCTCCGGGCTCGGCCCTCGGCAGCGGATCGGCCCTGCACCAGCCGCAGCCCCAACCATCGGCCGGTCCCTGGTTCAAGCGCAATCACTCGGCCAGCTCGCATCACCTGCATGGGGGCTTTGCGGCCGGGCACACGCAAAATGCCCTGCCCATGGGCGACCCCGGTCCCGAGGAGCGAGCCGGCTACGCGGTGCACCCGCGCGGCCTGAGCGACACAACGGACCCCGCCTCCTCCTCCTCCTCCTCCTTGTCCTCGTCTTCCGGCGGAGCTGGCGGCTCACGCAAGCGCAGTGGCAACTGGTCTTTCAGCATGGCTCGGTCATCCACGCGCTCCTCCTTCAATGAGGGATCCTTCTCGCCTCCGGGCGGGACCTCCATGGGCTCCGGCTGGCCCGGCGCCAGCTCCGAGCCCCGGCGCATGTCGGAGGACTCCTCCGCGGCTTCCATGCACACCACCATCATCGAGGAGCCCACCTCCGAGGGGCGATTCGCCGGGATCCCGGCCGGGGGGCCATCGGCCACTACTCCGTCCACCACCGCGGCCATGGTCGTGCCGCCGCCGTGTTCCTTCCTGCACGACCGCGAGGCCGACTTTGACGTTGCCCACACCGGCGCCGAGGGGGGCGATCATGGCCGGCAGGACCGGCGTGGTAGTGTCAGCAGCGCGGCCAGTGCCAGCCTCGGCCTCGGCACCGTGTCCCCCCCGCCCGGTGGACTGCATGCCAGTGCCGAAAACCCGGCCACCTCGGCCCCGGAAATGGACCCCGCCCTCTCCTGGAAGAAGAGGATCTCCATCTCGGTGAAAAAGAAGCGCCGCGACCCCGCCCTGTCGCAATAGATGTTTCCCCACACCCCCATGCGGAATAAACTTGCTTTCCTCGCACACCGGCATCGGCTGTCAGGCGCGCCCCGCGCGAGGGTGCAAGCGTGGGCCGTGATCTCGGCCCCGGGGACCATGCAGCGTGTGACCTGGCTCCCACACTGCGCCCTGGGCAATGTCCATGCATTCCCTTTCGCTGTCTGTCTGTGTGTGCGTGTGTACTTGTATGTGTGTGTGTGTGTGTGTGTGTGTGCGATTGTGCGATTGTGCGATTGTGCGATTGTGCGATTGTGCGATTGTGCGACTGTGCGACTCTGCAATTGTGCGACTGTGCGACCCGACTGTGCGACCCGACTGTGCGACCCGACTGTGCGACTGTGCGTGTGTACGTATCGGCACAGGACATGTGCCGCAGGTTCCCGCACCTGCCCCTCCCAGCCACCCCTACGGCGTGTGCGGGGGCGCCGCCGGAAAAAAGAGAAAAGAAAAAAGAATAGACCCCAGCCAGCAGGAAAACAAATGAAACACCGGCCGGAGGCAAAAGAAGATGTTATTTGCAAGGGATCGGGCCGAAAAGGAGGCAGGCCGCAGGAAGCACACTAGGTGGACTTGACATCGGAGCAGGTGAGCGCCACACCGCGCTGGTAGGCCACCGGCGCCGTCATGCTGGACGACAGCCAGGTGGAGAAGAGAAGCTGCTTGCGCGCCGAGTTCAGGTACACCGGCAGCTGAATGGCATCGGCCGGCAGGACCACGCCGGCGCGCTGGTGCCAGCACAGCCGGACAAGGCCAATGGCCGCCCCGTGCGAGGGGCCAGGAACCACCTGGCCGGTGCCGGCCGCCGCCACCACCGCACACTCCAGACGAATGCCCGACAGGAGGAAGGTCCCGGGCGAGGCCAGATCGCGTGCGCGCGCAGCAGCCGCCGCCGCCGCCACATCCTCCCCGGCAGCCGAGGTCCCCTCGGCCTCGGGCAGGAACTCCAACGACAGCTGCAGCTCCTCCAGCGACCAGCCCCGGGCCTGGGCCACGGCCTGCTGCGAGGCAGTCAGGAAGGCCTCCGGCGCCAGCAGGCCACCCAGCCAGATGGGGAAGCCCGAGGCATCCCCACCAGCCGAGCCGCCATTGCCGCTCCAGGCCGCCGGGCTCCCAGCCAGGGCAATGAACTGCCCGCAACGACGGGCAAAGTCCCCGAGCCAGGCATCCAGGGAGATGCCCGGCGGCGAGGTGTGGAACCGCCGCCACGACGCCGGCACCGCATCCCGCGAGAAGTCCCGCAGCAGCGACCGCGAGTGGTTGGTCTGCTTGGCGGTGCCGGCCACAATGGCCACAAGCTCCGCCAGATCGCCGCGCACCGTGCGCAACAGCCGGCTGCCATTGCGCACTTCACGCTCCAGGCACCGGAAGATGGGCCCATTCCCGGCGGTCCGATCGACCGGGGCAATGGCCTCCGGCAGCACCCCGAGCCAGGTTTGCGCACGACCGGCAATCGCACGCATCCAGCCCGGCAGCGAGGCATCCAGCCCGGCCTCGGTCGATCCGGCAGCCACATGGCCAGCGGCCGCCGTGGCCGCCGCCAGCATGTCGTCCACCGTCTCCAGGGCCTCGTCATCCTCATCCAAGCCGCCCATGGCACGGAGCTTGCCCAGCAGCTGGCCACCCACCTGCGTCAGCAGGAGGTTGTCCGCGTCGGCCGGCAGACCGAGCCACGTCGGGGGCTGGCGGTCCGGCAGCTCGGACACCCAGCCAAGGAAGGCTTGCATGGTGGTGCCGGTGGGCGCGCGCAGCCCGGCCACCGAGGAGGCATCCTCCCCGGGGCCCATGTCGCCCGCGGTCGCCCCCTCATGCCCGGCCGCCACCAGCATGTACTCCGGATCGTAGGAAGCCGCCGAGAGGACCTGCCGAATGAAGGCCGCCAGGGTGCGCTGATCGAAGTCATTGTCCACACGACCGCCATACACCGACTCGGCCAGGATCGTGCGCAACGCACTCCAGGGGATGGACTCCGGCGAGATGTTGGTCCGGACACCCTGCGCCACGCGATCCACCCACCCATCGATCACATCGAAGGCACACCGGCGATCGGCGTCATTGAACTCGTAGGCCGTGGTCCAGCCGATCGGCGCGTACCGCAAGCGCTCCTGGATGATGGCATGGACCCAGGCCAGCAGGAAGAACAGCCGGGCACGCTCGACCGGCTGCTGGCCGATGCGCTCGGCCGGCAAGTCCGCCAGCGTCTCCAAAATGTTGGCCTTCATGCCGGGCGGCCGCTCGTACATGAAGATGCGCGACAGGCGCAGGATGGATGCCGGGATTTGCGGCACCACCTCGATGGTCATGAACAGCCGGAAGTCCGCATGCGGCGTCAGCGCATGCAGGCGCTTCTCCAATTGCGACAGCCACTGCGGCGCCAGGTGCACATTCTTCAGCAGGACCCACGTGCCGGCCTTGACCGCCGCCAAAATGGCCTGATCCGATTGGGCAAAGCCCTCCGGCGAGCCGATGGCAATGGCCCGCAGCGGGCGCTTCAGGTCGCGTGCCAGCTGCTCCGCCCGGAAGGAGGCATCCAACCCCGGCACCGAGCACAGGGCCACCGGCGTCCGAGCGGTCACCTCCCGCAGGACCACCTCCTGCAGGCGAGCCTGCTGCTCCGGCTGCTGGAGGAAGTGCTCCCCGAACAGCAGCCCGCAGAAGCGCTCCAACGCCGGCGACACCCGGTCCGGACGAAGGACCTTCACCAGCACCGCCGCCAGCAGGGCCTCCACCACGGCGGCCTGCCTGGCCGGCAGCGGCTCCTCGGCCGACGCATCCGGGCTGGCCGCCCCGAGGTCCCAGGCCCCGGCCGGCACCGCCACCTCCGGCGCACCGGCACCACGCACAAAGGCGCCCCAGGCTTCGGGGTCGGCGGTGACACTGGCCGGCAGCCCGGCGAAGGCCGGCAGGGCCAGCAACTCGCGCAGCTGCGCCAGCCGATCCGACGAGGGCGCCAGCCCCAAGGTGGCCACCAGGCCACGCGCCGCCCCATCCAGGCGCGCCTCCAGCGAGGACACCAGCCCGCCGGCCGAGGACGACCCGGTGTCCGCACCGGCCGAAGCACCGGCCCCGGCAGCGGCCGTCACATTCCGAATCAGGAAGTCATACAGATCCTCATCCAGCGATTGGCCCGTGGCCCGGGCGAAGGGCCGCGCCAGGAGCATGGCCAAGGTCAGCTGGTCGCTGTGCAGCAGGGCCGACGACAGCCGGCGGAAGGCCGTCCGGAAGAGCTGCTCCGTCAGCCGGGCCAGACGCGCAGCCGGCGCATCCTGCCCGGTGCCCGTGCTAGCAACAGCAGTAGCCGCCGCCGGGCCGACACTGGCCAACACATGGTTGAAGATCTCCATGAACATGTCCAGCGAGAATTGGTAGAACGGATGCAGCTGGTTCAGCTGCTCCATGGTGAAGAAGACCGCCGAGCAGGCCGCCGCGAAGGGGGTATACTCGGCCGTCACGGCCTCCACCTCATCGCGCATGGAATCGGTCTCGGAAATGCGCCCGGCGATTTCGCTCGCCTCCCGCTTGAGGGCCTCCATCGTGGTGATGACCGAGTCACTCTCCAGGATCGACCCCTCGGCCGCATTGAGGGCCTCCAGCAGGGCCCGCTCCAGGTGCCGCAAACGAGTCTGCAGCTCGCCCTGCATGCGCAGCAGATCCGTGCGCTTCTGCTCGATGTCCGGCCGCTCCGCGCGCAGCACACTATACAGGCACTGGCTCTGCAATGAAGCCCGAGTCACGGTGAAGTTGACGAAGGTCACCCGCGAGCAGAGATCCGGCCCAAAGAGGGCACTCGAGTCGCGGGTCACCAGGAACAGCGAGAAGGCCGGCGAGAAGTCCACATCCTGGGCGCCCACGCGCACCAGCACCCGGCCACCGGCCCGGCGGACTTCGCGATTCAGCAACGGATTCAGGATCGGATCCAGCGCCTCCACATCGTCCACCAGCAGCGGATTCCCAAAGCGCAAGGCCGCTTCCAGGTTCTTGACGAAGGACTTGTCCAGGAAGGATGTGTGCTGGATCTTCCGGTCGGCCAGCTGCCGCAGGACAAAGGCCCGGGCCTGGCTCGACGGATCGATCATCAGCGGGTACCGGTTGAAGCGCGTCAGCATGACGGCATTCTCGCTGGCCAGGTCGTCGGCCGGCAGGCCGCGCGCCTGCCACGCCAGCCGCTCATCCGCCGTGGACAGATACTCCGTCACCGACAGGTCGGCCCGCGTGGCGATGCCCGACCGACGAAGATGCGCCAGCCACCGGCGGAAGAGCAACTGCCGATGGGTCTGATCAAAGAACCCGGAATAGGCCACGGCCGCCGCGCATGCCAGCGCATCACCGGCCAGGGTGGTCATCTGCTGCTCGAAGGTCGAGGAGGTTTCCGACCAGCGCGCACGCTCCGACTGCAGGGAATCCAGCAGCCCGGTTGCCCGGGTCACCTTTGCCCGAACGGTCTCCTGCTGGGCCTTCAGCGCCTGGGTCTCCGCAATCAATGTGGCATACTCATCCTTGAAGCGAGTAATCGACTGCTCCAGCTCGGCGATGGTGGCCTCCACCTCGGCCAGCTGCACGCGCGCCGACTCGCCGGCCGCCTCCAACTCGGCCACCTCCTGGCGAAGGGGCTCCACACGCTGGAGAATGGTGGAATAGCTGCACTGGGCCTGCACCCACTTGACCAACGGGCCGCAAGCCTTCGACGCGCGGTTGATCACCTCGAAGTTGTAATCCGGATTGCTGAGGTACCGCGTGCGGATGTGCTCCCGCACGCCGGCCGTCAGCTGCTTCTCCGTGTTGTAATTGACAATCGACGTGATGAAGTCCTCCCGGCGCAGGGTCTGCTGGATGGTCTGCCAGGTGATGGCCCCGCCACCGGCCGGGCCGCCGCCCAGCATCAAGCACACCGGCTCCAGGGCCAGCGACACGGCCTTCGGCGGATTCGGCAAAGACCGGATCTCCGTCAGCTGGGACTTCTTGATGCCATTGACCGCCTGCTGGGCTTCCTCCACGGCCGGCGCCGCCTGGGCCAGGTCCACCATGACCGCCTCATGGCGGCTGGCAATCACCCGACTGGACTCCTCCACCTCCCGGCGGATGGCCGTCGAATCGACCTTGCGCTTTTCGGCCTCCTGCTGCCGCTGCAGCATCTCCTGCAACTTGGCATTGGCCTCGGCATTCTTCCGGTCCAATTCGGCACTGGTCACCGCCAGGGTCGACTGGAGCTCGGCCACCGCGTCGAAGGTCTCCCGAAGCTTCTTCAAGCCCACGCTAATGTGCAGCTGCTGGGCCTCCAACTCCGAGCGCTTCTCCTCGAAGAGACGCCCAAAGTGATGAATCAAATCCAGGAAATGGCGCGGCGTAATGTGCAACAGACGCCCATGGCGCTTGGCCACACGCGCACACACCTCCCCCAGGGAGGCATGCACAAAGACCAGCGCATTGACCAGCGACTCCCGATGCGAGGGGGGCAATTCAATCACCGGCCCCAGGTCCGGATGTGCCAGCGGGAAGGGCCCATACTGGGTGGGCACCGCGAATTGCCGGCCCCCAGCCGCGTCGAAGTCCAACCGATGCGTCAACTCCGAACCCACCTGGTACAGGGCCTGCGGCGACCAATCGCCAAACCAATCCAACACACAGCGGTTGAAGAGAGCCGGCGAAGTGGCCGCCCGGCCACCGAGGCCGCCCTCCGGCGGGTTCATCGTGAACACCACATGCAAATTCCGAGTGATCTGCTGGGTGAACCACCGGTACAGCTCATCCGGCGTGTCAATCAGCAGCCCCTCACGCTGGGCGCCCTCTCGACAGGCGGTCATCAGCTGCGCATGGTCATCCCCCTCAAAGAGCCCCGGCACTTCGCCATTGGCCAGCAGGGTGTTCATGCGCTCCAGGAAGCCCGTGTCCAGGACATTCCCCTCGTCCATGACGAAGCAAATCTTCTCCCCCCGGCAGCCGGTCCGCCGGAGGACATCCCGCAGATCGTCATCGAAGTCCTCCATGCTATAGGCCGCATGGGCACGGATCTGGAACAGGGTCAAGCCATTCATCCAGGCCACAAAGCGCGTGAGGGTGGTCTTCCCGGCACCCGAGACACCAATCAACAGCGCATGGCCCTGGACCTGCTTGAAGACCCGGTCAATGCGCAGCACATGCTCCAGCACATCGTCAAACAGCACCAGCGGCACATCCAGCTCCTCCTCGTGGAACACACGCAAACGAGCCTTCATATACTCGCGCAGCTGCTCGCGATCCACCGGCAGATAGTGCTTCGACAGCCAGTCCGAGAAGAGAATCGGCCGCGCCAGGGCCGACACCAGATTCACACCGGCACCGAAGTGCTTCTCGGCCACCGAATCGATCAGGGCACCGGTCCAGGCACGCTCCTCGGCCGACACCAAGCGATCCGAGAACAAACGCAGGGCCTCATGCGCCCACAGGCGCACCAGGAACTCCCCATCGGCCAGGACCCCGGCCGCATCCAACGGCCGCAAGGCCTCATACACACCACGCACCCAGCGAGTCAGCTCGCGCGGCGAGTAGATGTAATGCGCCTGCTGGTCCGGGGTGAAATGCCGCTGACTGGCCAGATACACATCCACCATGGCATGGGTCAGGGGCTCGGCGAAGGACCGCAACCCACTGGGAGCCGCCTTCAGCAGGGCCCGACAGAAGGTGCCGTAAATTTGATGCAGCGACGTCTCGCCCGGGTAGTCCACCATCAACAGCGGGCAATGCCGCAGGAAGCGCCCGGTCAAGGGCACACGCCCGGGATCGGTGGGAGGATTACAGGCACCGACAATTTGGATGCGCTCCAGGCGCACCCACTGCCGGTCCGACGCACCGGTCCCATGGCAACGCCAGAACCCGCCGGCCTCCACCAGCTGCCGCATGAACGAAATCACCCGCTGAGTGCCGTACTTGTCCTGCTCCGGCAGGTTGATCTCATCGCAGAAGAGCACCAGCCACTTGCCGGGCTGCGTCGGGGCCAGGATCTGCCCGGCCGGGGTCTTGCGATACTCGCAATACTGCTCGAAGGTGCGCAGCAGCAACTCCGGCGTGGTGGCCGAGGAGAAGTTCAACCCCACCACATCCACATCCGGCAGGGCATTCAGCGCGGCGAACAGGGTCATGGTCTTACCGGACCCGGGAGGCCCGCACAGCAACAGTGGCCGACGCTCCGCCAGCCATGTGTACAGCACATCCTCATGGCGAACCGTGTCCACCGTCGGCACGACCACATCCTGGGCCGTGACCCGGTGCGTCTCGATGTCCACCACCGGCACCCGGTTCTGCCAGAGGCCCCAATCACCGGAGGCCACCTGGACCTCGTAATCGATGAGCGACGGAGGGGCGGCCGAGCTCCCGGCCGGGAGTTCCACACCGGCCGTGCCCAGCAGGAAGGCCCCAAGCACATCACGCTGAGGCAGGCGACAATCCCCGGAGAAGGCCCACACCAGGCAATAGAGCAGGCGCCGGACGCAATACCGCTCCACGGTGTCGGCCGCCAGCGGGAAGTCCGGATGCGACTGGTTGTAATCGAAGACATTGCGCACGGTCTTGTTCAGCATGGCGAACAGCGTTTGCAACGCCCGAGCCGGGGAAAATTCCATGATGTGCTCCAGCTCGGCCGCCCGGCGCAGGGCCTGCGTCACGAGCCCCTCATCCGCGAAGTACGGCCGCCAGACGCGCGCGCAATCCCGCTGCAGCACCAGGGCCGCCGGCAGGTCGCCGCCCTCGGACCCGGTGGTGGCCGCCGTGCCACCACGACGCCCGGCACCCTCGAACATGGCATCCATCCCCGGCAGGACATCCGCCTCCAGGGCCGCCAGATAATGGTGATACACCATCGGCTGGGACACCACATCATCACTGAACCAAACCATGCCACAGCGGGACACCGTGGCCAGAGTGGCATACTTGAGATCCTGCACCTCGAACATGACACGCACATTCGGCGGCAGGGACAGGCGCTCGCCATTGGGCAGGGTCAACAGCCGGTTGTCATCCAACACGGAGTTCAGGTTCTCCACCCACTCCGGGTCCACGTCACCATCGAAGATGATCCACTGGCGGCGGTTCAATTCACCGCGCACATTGTCCAGCACCCGGCGCAGGATCCCCGTAAAGAGGCCGTCCGTCCACTCGCGCGTCGTCGGATCCAGCGTCCCATACAGGGCCTCCTTCGGAATGGCCTTCGGGTCGATGACATGCGCCACACCCTCGATGCCATCCACCTGGCGCATGGCCGCCAGCAGCACCGACCAAGCGGTGGACTTGCCGGTGGCCGCCGGGCCCACCAGCATCACACCATGGTTGATCTTGTGGATCTGGTACAACTGCAGGACCTTGTCCACCCAGGCATCCGCCGCCACCAGGTGGCGCTCGCGACAGATGGCCTCGATGGCCTCGCGCAGGGCACGCGTGTCCGCCGGCCGGTAGGGCACCCCGGGGAAGACATCCTCCAGCAGGCTCCGCAGCAGGGCAATGTCCTCGGCCACCAGCTTCGGCACCACCGTCTCGGCCACCGACTGGATGAGGATCTCCTGCTCGGCCAGGGCCGAGGAAGCCTGGGCCACGGCATTGCCACGATCGGCCGACCCCGGCCCGGTGGCCGACAAAATCCGATCGCGCTTCAGGTTACCGGCACTCACCAGCACCGACTTCAAGGCGCGCAGGCCGAAGTCATAATGCGGCTGCGAGGACAGCTGCTCGGCGCACAGGTTGAAGAAGGGCACGATCTTGGAAGCCAGCAGCTCGGCCGACCGGAACCCCTGCGAGAAGAGCATCACCTGGGCAATGAGCTCCCGGTCGGGCTTGGTCATGGCCATGCCACGGAAGAGCTTCTTCAAGTTGTCCGGCAGGTTTGACCGGCCGGCATACCCCGGGTTCATGGTGATGAAGATCCCGGTGCCCGGGTGCACGGTCAGCTGCTTGCCCACCAGCTCGATTTCATTGGTGACAGCGGCCCCGGATGCGCGCTGATCCCGCAGGGCCATCTGAATGGTTTGGATTTGCTGCGACACGGCCGACAGGATGCGCTCCTCCAGACGATTGAACTCATCGAAGCAGCCCCACGCGCCGACCATGCACAACCCCACGAAGATCCGGCCCATGGCCTGGAAGTCGAAGGTCTCATCGCAACAGAACACCAACACAAAGCGTCCAAGCTGCGCGCCCAGGGCCTTGACCGACTCGGTCTTGCCGGTACCAGCCGGGCCGAAGGGCGAACCACCCAGGCGCAAGTCCAATGCCTGAGTCAGGGTCATGTAGCACCGGTCCGTCAGCGGCGTCTGCACCAGCTTGTCCACCACGCCGAGATACTCGAACCCATAATCGAAAGAGGCATTGGCCATGCGGATGGCCAACCGCCGCAGCGGGTCCGCCCCCTGGGCATCATGGTAGAAGCGCATCTGGTACAGCCAGTCGAAGGAGCCGACCGATGTCACCCGGTCGGCCACCAGCCGCCGGATGATGTCGCGCTGGTGCACCATCTCCGTGATCAGGTGCTCGCACTTGCGCCGATACAATCCATCGATATCCTGCAGGACCGTGTCAGCCAGAACCGTCAGCACATGCTCCACAAAGCGCAGCAGCGCCCCGAGGGCCTGGCCAGCGGCATCGCCATCGCCGGCACCCTGGGCCAGGGCCCGCTCCACATGCGTGGTCCAGGCAACCTGCGCCGCGATGACCACCAACTGCGCCGGGAAGCGCTGGACCCACTCCAGGAAGGCCGCCTGGCCGAAATGCTCGCCCACCGGGGCCACGGCCAGCGCCACCACCGGCGAGTCGGCCCCACCACCATCGGCAGCATCCACGGCCGGAAGACCGCCCGGGGAGGCCCCAATGCCGGCCGCCGTCTCGAAGGCCACATCGATGGCCCCCTGCTGCAGAGCCAACAGGGCCAAGATCGACTCATCCAGCAGGTGCGCCAGCGACAGGCGCATCTCCTGCTCCACCTGAGCCAGCCACTCATTGATCTTGGGCTGCGCGCGCAGGTCGATCGGCGTGCGGAAGGGCACGGTCTCGCCCTCGCGCGAGACCATGCCCAGCACGGCGGTCGGCACGGCATCGGCCGACGGGGCCCCGGTGCCGGCGGTCGTCGCCGATGCGGCGCCCTCCCCGCCGGCCCCCTCGGCCGGGCTGCTGTCGGCCAGCGTGGCCCCGGTCGAGCCGCCCTCCAGCACCAGGGCCGAAATCCCGGCGAACATCTTCTTCAAGTGCTTCTGGATCTTGTTGGCATCCTTGGCATTGCCAATGATCTCCAGCAGGTCCTCATCACCGACGAAGTAGAACCGCGGGAAGGAGGAGCGCTCCTTCTCCAAATACTCACCGAGGGCCTTTTGCACCTTGGCCAGCATGTCGGCCAGGCGCTCCAACGACCGCGCAATGTTCGGGATGGCAATCACCTCCAACACTTGCGGGTCCTTGGCCACCCGGCGCAAGAGGGTCAGGAACTCCTGGTTGATGGACTGGAACCGGGCCGACTCGGTGGGCAACAAATTCCGGATGTCCGCGGACCCGGTGAAAATGCCCTCCAAGTACACCCACTGCCGCTGGACATCGATCCACACATTGAAGATGGCATTCACCCGAGTCAGACGCTCCTCCCAGGTGGCGGCCGTCCCCTCGAATTCCTTGTAGTACGGCGAAATGCGCATCGCCTGCAGGGCGCTCAGGTGCTCATTGCACCGATTGAACAGGTCATCCCAGCCACGGATGAGGTAGCACTTGTTCTGGTAATTGACCAGCTCCAGCTCGAAGGCCTTCCAAGTTTCCTCCACCGTGCGCAGGTACTCCTCCAGGGCCAGCTCGCCCTGGGCAACCACCAGCACCTCGCGAATGGCGGCCTCATTGCGCGCCGGGCCCAAGTCCCAAAGGAACTGCAGGGTGATGTCCCCGAGGGCCACACGCCGGCCGAGGCCGGTCGCACTGCCAGGCCCGGCCGGACCGCCGGGCTCCCCGACACGCAGGCGCCGGAAGAGCATCTGCCAATGGCGCTCACGCATGGCATCGCCCTTCAGATCGCCGATGACCAGATTCGCACGCAGCAGGGTCCGCAACTCGGCCTGCACATACTCGAAGGCGGCATACTGCTTGAGCTGCACCGGCAGCGCGCGCAGCGCCTCGGACAGATCCTCCAGCGCATGGCGCACCTTGCGCGGCTGGATCGACGCCCAGGGGGTCTCGCCCAGCTCCCGCAGAGCCGCCCAAATCTTGGCCAGATCCTGCCACACCAGGCGCAGATCCTCCAACTCGGCCAGCATGAAGAGCACGCGGTTCTCCCCGCCGGCCGGCAAATTCAGCGACTCCTTGGCACGCTCCAGCTGGATCCACTCCTCCGACAGCCGGCCGAAAGTGGCCTCAAATTGAGCCAGCGCAGTGAGCGCCGCCGCCGGCCGGGTGTCCCCGCGCAGCGGCTTGTTGGCTGCCCAATCCGCCTCGGCGGCCTGGATTTGCTCCAGCAAATGGGCATCCTGCTCGGTGATGCGCGCCTGCAAGGGCGCCAACTGCCGCTTGATCTCCTCATTCCGCTTGGACAGGGTCAGCTGCAGGGCCTCCCACTCGGAGTCCAGCCGCTCGAAGTACAGCCACCCGGCCGGGAATTGGAAGCGCAAACGCCGGAGCAGGACCTCGCAGCCCTTCAGCGTATCCAGCGATGCGGCCCAGCCCGGCACCCGACGGTTGACCTCCTGCACCAGGGTCACGCAGGCAATCGCCGCGGCGGTGCCACCACCGCTGGACCCGGTCGCCCCACTGGCACCAGCCAGCCCGGTGGCATCGGCCCCGGCGGAACCCAAGCGCGAGTCCTCCAACTGCAGGCGAGCCTCCACCAGCTGATCGAACAGGGTGCCGGTGCTCTCGCGCAGCAGCCCACCAAAGTGATTCAGGAGGCTGGCCTGCAGGGCGTCATACCGCGAGGTGACCTTCTGCTGGATGTGGCCATAGTCGATGGCCACCGCCACACCGAACTCCCGCCGGGACTCCGACGTGTCGAAGGTCGACCGGGCATTCCGAATGTCCGCCAGCAGAGTCCGCCACAGGGCCACATCGGTGGACAGACGCTGAGCCACATGGGCCTCATTCAGGTCCCACAGGGCCTGATAGCGCAGCCAATCCGCGACATACGTCCCGACCGTGGCGATCTTCGACTCGACCGCCTCAAAGGCAGCCTGAAGCTCGCCCGAGGCCACCAAATCCCGCAGCAAGAAGCGGAAGGTGGCCGCCTGAGTGGCAGCACCACTGGCAGAGCCGCCGGCCCCGGCCGCGGTGACCGCACCGCCGGCGGCCGTCACGTCACTGCCCCCGGGGCCCGGCAGCGCCGCCGGAGACCCAGGCCCACCGGCGGCCAGATCCAACGCCGACGACCGCAGCACGCCCAACTGGCACACCGGGCTCAGGAAGGTGTACAGCCCGGTGATCCACATCGACCGGGCCTGCTCCAGAGGCGGCTCCAGGAAGATGACCTGATTGCGCAGCAGCAGCTCCAGCACCAGCTGGCGCATGCCACGCAGGGCCTCCTCGGCGCCGGCCAGTGCCACCGGATCCGCCACGGCCTCGGCCTCCTCGTCCTCCGGATCGAGATCGCCACCGGCCGGGCCCCGGCCCGCGGACCCGGCATCCACATCGACAGCCTCCCGGCTGAAGACATGAATCCAAGCACGCACCGCCAGGCGCAGGCGCTCCAGCAAAATGCCAGACATCCGGGCATTCAGCCCGGCCACCCAGTGGTCCAGATTGCTGAAGTTCAACAAACTGATGGAGTTGACGATGGCCTGGGCACGGGCCCCGATGTCGAAGAAGGCCCGTGGCAGGAAGGGACACGTGGCCAGCTGGGCCAACACCCCCTCCAGGGCATCGACCTTCTGCCGGAGCTCGCCGAAGGCCGACCCGAAGGCCGACACCAGTGCCGTCAGGTGGGTGATCTCCCCGGCACCGGTGCGCACCTCGCGCACCGACTGGCTCCGGCTCAGCAGGCTCCAGGACAGGGCATTCACCTGGACCAGCTGCGCATGGATCTCCTTCTGCCGGCCGGCCATCAACAGCGACAAGTCCGGCCGCTGCTCCAGCACCCCGCACACGGCTTCGTACATGGAAATGGTCTCACGCAGGCTGGCCGCCAGGGGATACAGGCGCCGGGCCACCATGGCCACCGAGTGGATGTCCCGCGGGGCGAAGTACCCCAACCAGGCCAGGTGGAAGGTCTCCTTGAAGAGGGTCTCCAGGCTGTGGCTGAAGTTGACATCCAGGAAAAGACGCATGCTGGTCGTGGCCGGGGCGGCGCCGGCGCCGGCCACACCGGCCCCGGTCAGGGCCCGCACCGGGCCAGCCACCTGGCGCCGATCCACCAGCAACACCCCGCCGGCGATGCGGAAGGAGTAGCTGTGCGCCCGGCAAGTGTTGACCCAATCATTGAAGAAGGCCACCGGGTCCAAGCGCGAACGGAAGGCCTCGGTCGAGGCGGCCAACTTCTGGCCGGCCGCCTGCTCCTTCCAGGAAGACCCGAGCACCGACTCGATGCGCTGCACATAGCCCGCCAGCTGCCGGGCAATCTGCTGGGCCCAGGCAATCTGCCCGGTCACCGGGGGCAGGCCGCGCTGCTGGTCGAATTTGGCCGCAGCCGAAGAGTGGTACCCGCGGATGAAACGCTGCTGCAACAGGGCAATGTCCTCCTGCACATGGCGCAGCAGGTCCGCCTGGTAGGTGTGCACGGCGGCCTTCACGCCCGGGCGATTGAAGAAGACATTGAACTGCGACAGGGTACGCAGCATGTCGGAAGCCGTGTGCGACACACTCAGCCGCTCGCGCAGCAGGGCGATGATCAGCCCCTCCACGCGCTTGATCTGCGCATCGTACGCCTGCCGCGCCTGGCGATACAGCTGGGCCCCCTCGTCCGAGGTGTCCAGCACGTCGGCCGCCGCGAAATCCTGATACGCCTTTCGGACCACGGCCAGGGGGTCGATGTCGGCCGCGGCCGCGGCCGCCGCCGCCGCCGCCGCCGCCGCCGATGACGAGTTCGCTCCCGAGGACGACCCGCCCGCCGACCCGGCGATCAGGCGGGCCCCGGCTCCGAAGACCGAGCCGACGGTCTTCTGCAGGGCCTGGTGCTCCATGAGGAAGGTGCGCAGCAGCTCCAGGCGAGTCTTCAATGCGCCGATGTCCGAGCCGATCTTGATATAGTGGCGGTCCTGCCGGCGCTGGAAGTTATCTCGCGCATAGGTGACCAGCTGCGAGCAATTCTGATCCCATGCCGAGAAGATGGTGAAGCACTCGCTCAGGCAGGCCACCTGCTCCTCGGCGCCGAGGTGCATCAACCGCATGTCCTGCAGGATGCGCACCATCTGCTGCGTCAAATCCTGCGACATGGAGAAGGCCAGGATCTGGATGTTCTTCAGGGGGTAGTTGGTGATGCGAACGCGCTTGATCATATGCTGCAGCACGGTGGACGAGGCATCCCGGAGCTGGCTCAGATTGGTGGCCAGGACGATCTCGCGCACGGGCAGATCCCGCAAGAAGATCATGTAGCGAGTGGCTGAGGCGGAGGGGGGGGGGG
>NW_009242984.1:446117-447381 GCF_000388065.1 Fonticula alba | reverse complement strand
GGGGGGGGGGGGGGGCTGCTTTGGCAGGCAGCCGAACGCGGCGACACCCGGAACTGGTCCAGGGACATACCCTGGTCCTGGGCGCTCTTGAAGTTGATGGCCGTGTCGAAGTTCAGGATGACATTCACGCGCTTCGAGTAGCGGAAAACCTCCTTCGTCAGGTTGACCCCGTCGCTGTTGAGGAAGACCTCCAGACGAGCGAGCTCCGCGTCGACGCTCTCCCAGAAGGAAACCTCCTCGGCCGCGGCACCCTGAGCCGGGTCATGCGTGGCGAAGGTCACCTTGCGAATTTCCTTGACCCAGTTGTTGAGGGTGTCCTGCAGACTGGCGAAGAAGGCCTTGGAGGCCGGGCTCTCGCGGTCCTCCACCAGCGAGGCGGGCTCGATATGGCGGATGCCAACCTCCGAGTGGCCGGCCGCGCGGGCGCGCGCCACCGCCGCCTCGATGACCGGATGCAGGACCAGCTGGATCTCCGGCACCAGGATATGCTCATTCAGGTGGCGCAGCGAGAGCTCCAGCTCGGCGAGCTTCTTCTTGACGGTTGGCACGCCGGAGCGCGACTCGGGGACCGGGGCACCCCCGGCGGCGGTGGCCGCCGCGGACCCGGCCTCCGGCCCGGCCATGGCCGCACTGGCCGCCGCGTATGTGTTGAAGTACGGCGACACGGCATTGTGGATGTAGGAGTGCAACATCTCGTAGGGCGACGAGTCGTTGAGACTCAGCAGGTGGATTTGGGCGGCCAGGGCCTTGCCGACCACGACCGCCGGGCCGCGGCGGATGAAAACCACCGACGCCTCGAAGTTGCCGAAGGAGACCTCGGTTTGAAAGCCAAGGGCGAAGGGAGAGTCTGGGAGTGCGGAAGAGGGGGGTGTAAGGAGTAAGGTAAGGTAATGGGAGAGGGAAGGGAGCCCCTGTCGATGGACAGGCGAAGGGGGAACATGGAGAGGGAGGGAGAGGGGGAGGGAGGGAGAGGGGGAGGGAGGGGGGGGGGGGGGGGGGGGGGGGGGGGGGGGGGGGGGGACAAGCCAAAGGGGGCGGGAAAATAGAGCGAAGGGGAAAGGGGGAAGGGTGATGGGCGGTCCGGGATAGAAGGGACTCGGGATCCATCGAAAAAGCGGTGTCCCCCCGGCTCGGCTGCCTAGAGCGGCAGGGTGGGACAACAAAAGGGAGCAGTCGCAGCGCCCCCCCTCCCCTCCCTTGCGCGCACGGACACACACACACACACACACGTACACACGCTGAGGCCCTGGAGAGGAATGCCATC
>NW_009242984.1:435041-445887 GCF_000388065.1 Fonticula alba | reverse complement strand
AGAGAGAGAGAGAGGGGGAGAGAGAGAGAGAGAGAGAGGGAGAGAGAGAGAGAGAGAGAGACATCACGCACCATCGGGACTGGTGGATTCACGCGAGGAGCGCGTGAACACCAGAACCGGCGACCCCGGACCCTTGATGAAGTTGTCGAGTGCCTCGGCAAACAGAGGGTGCCCTTGGAGGAAGCTCGACACCTCGGCCGGGGCGAAGGAGAACAGGTGCGCCACCAGGCCCACCATATAGTCGGTCACGGTCTTCCCGTCACAAAGGGCCGGCGGGGGCGCGGCCTCGGGGGGGCCGGCATCCCGGTCCGGATCCAGGCGGTCCATCGACGACAGCTGGCCAGCCGCGGCCATGTCGTCGATCGGAGCCTCACTCAGGGACATGGGAGAGGACGGGAGACGGGAGAGAGGGGCAGGCTGAGGGGGGGGAGGATTGCCAGGAATGGGGGGGGGAGTTAGAATGCGCAGGCAAGGGCATCAGGGCCGCAAGCAATGGCGAGAGGGACATACACCTCCTCCAGAAGGGGTGACGGGGACAGGAGCGGTCCGCTGCGGGGATGAGGGACAGGGGCCGACCCGCTCGGAGAGTGAGAAGGAAGGAGGGAGGGCGAGGGGGGAGGGGGGGGGGGGGGACAAGCCAAAGGGGGCGGGAAAATAGAGCGAAGGGGAAAGGGGGAAGGGTGATGGGCGGTCCGGGATAGAAGGGACTCGGGATCCATCGAAAAAGCGGTGTCCCCCCGGCTCGGCTGCCTAGAGCGGCAGGGTGGGACAACAAAAGGGAGCAGTCGCAGCGCCCCCCCTCCCCTCCCTTGCGGGGACGGGCCCACACACACACCCACCCGTCCCCACGCCGAGGCCCTGGAGAGGAATGCCCGCCCCCCCCCCCCCCCCTCCCTCGCCCCGGCCCCATCCCGCCCTGGCTCGCGCACCTCCCTGACCGTGACCGGGGTCCCAATGAGGCGGGTGCATGCACACCCAGGTCAGGCAGGCCGGGCCCGAAAGCCTCGAGCCAGCCAGGACCAGCCGCGCAGAGGCAGGGGCCCGTGAAAGAGTCCCCCCGATGTAGGCCTGGGACCCTGCCCCGCTCGACGAGGGACGCCTCCAGCGCCCAAGCCCGAGGAAGATTAGCTCGGAGCCCCCCAGGAATGCGCAGGCGGTTACGCTCCGGCCCCGCCCGCCCACACGCCTCGGAAGTCCTCCGAGAGCACCGGCCGGAGAACCGCCAGCGCATGGAGGGCGCGCCCCCCCAGTGCCCACCCCGGGGTGGGCGCCTCGACAAAGAGACTCGGCTAGACACCAAACCAGCAGCTGACGGGAAGGGCAGGAAAGCCGCTCGCACTTTTCCTTTTTCTTTTTCCCGGCTCGCGCGCAAGATGCGGCAGCCCAGACCCGGACGCTGGCATGCGCGTGCGCGCCAGGGCGCCAGCGTACCTGGCAGAGGTGCGACGAAAGAACAGAGAGCGCAACGAGGGCCCCCGCCCCCCCCCCCCCCGAAGATGCGGCTCACATCGAAAGACGGACCCAATGTCGAATCGGGTGATTGATTTATATGCACATGTGATCCCCGTGGGTCATGCCCCGCTCCGAGGGGCCTCGAAGACGCGATCGCCCCCTCGGCGGGCGAGTGCACGCACGGCCGCACACGGCCGCACACGGCCACACACGGCCATACACGGCCATACACACACACACACACACACACAGAGAGAGAGAGAACAGACACATAGGCAGCCACTATCAACACCAGGGAACTATCTGTATTGGCCGGGAAATCCCAATACACATCGTCTGGCCGATGGGGGATGGTCGAGGCGAAGGACACAGTCCCCAGAGGGGGGGAGGGAGCACAGACGTGCCTCGAGCACGGGCCCCACTCAAACACCCCCAGTGCCGCCCTCGCCGGGGGCCGCCTTGCAATATGTCAGCACCATGCGGCTGGCCATCATGCCCATGTCGGCTCCCAGCCGGGCAGAGGTCTCGCCATCGAGGAAGTGCGCCGGCCGGGCGGGGACAAGGCCATGCACGGCCGCGGCCCGATCCAGATCCGCCTGAGAGTACATGCGCTCCGCGTAGACCTTGTCCCGGATCAGGCCGTGCCCCGTGCAGATGACCATCTCCCGGGAAAGGAGCATCCCGCCGCAGGGGGAGAGCTTGCGCGACCGGACGGCCAGGCGCCCGGCCCCGGGGGCGGCCGACTGCTGGCCGCCGGCCGGCACATCCAGCCACTCCCACGACCGGGGGCTGAAGTTCTGCCGCATGTACTCGCCATTGGTCACGTCTATGACCAGGAGGCCGCCCGGGCGCAGGGCGGCCGCCGCATTGCGCAAGATGGCCGAGTCGTCTGCCGACTGGGGGCTATACCCAAGGCTGTTGCCCATGAGGATGACCGCGTCGGCCGGGGTCCCGGCGGCGTCCAGCGCCCCGGGAGCCCGGGCATCGGCCACATGGAAGGCGGCACTGGTGGCCCCGGCGGCCGCGGCACGCTCGCGCGCCACCCCGATCAGCGTCGCCGACTGGTCAACCCCGGTGACGCGCAGCCCCCCGGGCCACCGGCGCAAGAGCTCCAGCGCGTGCCGGCCCTGCCCACAGCAAAGGTCCACCAGGTGGTAGGGGCCCGCCACCGAGCCCGGGCATGCCCCGGTCGGCAGATGGCCCGCCAGGATCTGAAGCAAGAGGTCCACCTCGCGCTCGGTGATGGCCGGATCCTCAACAACATCGCCATCCGTCAGAAGGTACACCTCGTCGAAAAGGTCCTCCCACCAGTCCTCCTGGAGGTGCTTCTCGAGAGTGTGGTCGACCTCGCCGAAGCCGAGTAGCCGCGGGGGCGCCCGGGCTCTCGAGGGGGCCGACGCCTCCCCCGGGGCGGAGGTCTCGGCCGCCGAGGGAGCTGGCAGCCAGGGTGCGTCGCCCGTCGAGCAGAAGGCGTGCAGGTTCCGCATGGTGCGGGTGTGAAAAGGAAGCAAGAGCGAGAACGCGAGAACGCGAGGGGGGGGGGGAGGCAGCGGAGCGGAGGAGGAAGAGGATGGCCGATGGCTGGCGCCCCTGTTCTCCGGGTGCCGGCGGGTTGCCCCCCCTTTTCCCCTTCAGCAGCCGCAGCGGCACCCATGCAGCCGGGCACCACCGCACGGATGTTCCCTGGAGCATGCTCCCTTCGGCACCCGGGTGGCCGTCTCTCGGCAGGAGGCCAGGAGGTGCCCGATCGCTTTGGCACAGCGCGCGGGGGGGGGGGGGGGCGGACAGACAGGGCGGCCACAGCCGAGAAGCTGGATCACAGGAAGCCGGCGCCCGGCTGCATGACACCTACTACGGGGAGCAGTCGGTGTCCCCCTCGCCCCTGGACAGGCAGATGTGACGGGAACCGCCTTTCTTGCCCTGCGCCCCTGGTGCCTGTCGGCCGGTTGTCAGGACGGATCGATGGAGCGTGAAAAAAAAAAAAAAAAGGCAAAGAAAGGGCGACCTGCGCGATGCGGCCCGCCGGGGGGCACCGCACAGCTCCCAGCCGGGGGACAATGGGGAGCCCCGATCGTTGGCACACCTTCGGCGGATTGAAAATGTGAGTCCGCGCGTCGGAAGACCGCACATTTTGGCCAGCCCCAGCGTCTCGTCCCCCCCCCCCTCCCCGCCGCATTGGGTTTAGGATGTGCCGGGCCGGTGGAGGAAAAAAGGACAGATCCCCGGCGCGGCGGCCCCACCGGTCGCCTGGCGGCGCGAGGCCAGCTCGGCGGGGCAAAAAAATCGGACCACCGGCCGGGCGACAGTGCCACGAAGGACACGGGTAATGTCTCAATTATTATTGTGTCAATATATTCCCCCCAGCTTGGAGGGGCGGAACGCGGGAAAGGAGGCCGCAAGGGAGAAAGGCCCGCAGCACTCGAGCGTCGGTAGGGCGATCCTTCCGTCGGCACTTGGGCGGGGGCTGTGTTCCCCTGCCCCCCCCCCTCTGTGCACGTCTCCGGTGTGTCGCCGGTCCCTCCTTTCCATGGCCTCAGCACTCGGCGGGGGAGAGGCAGGGAGGCAGCATGCCAAGGTGCAGGCGTGGGGGGCATGCTTTTCTCCCACACCCGGCGGCAACACGCACGAGCCGGCACAGGCACACTGCCCGAGTTACGGGGCGACGGTCCCCGGGGGGATCCCCGGAGGGGCGGCGTGGCCTCTCGGGGCCGTGTGCATGTGTGCGCGCCAGAGGTGCCCCATCCTGAGGCGGGCTCACAGCGGGGGAGGTCGGCGGACGCGTCCGCGCACAAGCACCGGCGGTCTTCCGGTCACACCCCCTGGGGGGGGGGGCCGGGGCATTCGGCCCTTTTTCGACCCCCCTGCCCCCGCGCGTCGCCGCCGCCGGCCCACCGTCCACAGGCACCTCGGCACCTCGCCCGGGGTGCAGCTTGCAGTGCGCAGGGACCAGGAGGGGGGTGGGTGGGGGCGAGGCGGCGCCGGTCGCCCCCCGGCGTGTGTGTGTGTGTGTGCGTGTGCGCGTGCGCTCCCGTCTCTGCGTGAGTGCCTAGCTGGCCGGGGGGTGGCTGCGGGGCAGGGGGGGGGGGGGGGACCCCGCCCTGGGGGGGGGGGGGGGGGGAGGCGTCCCGGTCCAAGGGTGACTGGGGATGCCCTTGTCGCCGCCTCCCCCCTCCCGGCCGTGGCGCAGACTCGGCGGCTGATCCACTCCCCCGGGGAGTGGGACCTGTGGTTGCGGCCGGCCTGCCACCTCTGGTCGTCCTGCACCCAGTGACGGCGCCAGGTGTGAAGAGCCACCAGTGCGCCCACCATCCACCCATGGTTTCAGCCTCTTTTGTCTGAGGTTTGGTATTACTATTTTCCTCATCAGTCAGACAAGATGGTTCGTCCATACGCTGCCCCCTCCTCCTCCTCCCTCCTCTCCTTTCCTTTCCTCCCTCCGCCCGCCATTCGCTTGGATCGCATGGGCTTCCCTTCGGCCCTCGGCTAGTGTCGTGCGCGCGCGCGCGCGCGCCTGCGCGACGACGCCCCGCTGTGTCTGGTCCTCCTCGCGCCCCATCGCCTCGTGTGTATGTGTGGCGCCGCGTGCGCACGCCCTTCGCATCCGCACACGGCGCGCATGGTCCTCCTTCCCCTCCTTCTTGCGCCTGTGCGCACTCGGCAGGGGCGGGGATCTCCACTCTGCTGCGGCCCTGCCTGCCCATGCGCACATGCCCTCGTCCGCCGGCCGGTGCTCCTTCCCCCTGCTCCTTCCCGAGGAGGAGGGGCCTGTGTGCCCTGGTTGGTGTGCCACACCTCGAGCCGCATGCATGCGTGGCGGCCCGGCGGATGTGTGCATGCGCCATGTCGGATGCATTGTGCATCCGCCATCGTTGCCGGTCTTCTTCCGGCGGCGGGCGGCGCCGGACACGCACCCCGCACGCGCGCGCGCCACCTATCCGTCCCACATGCCCGGGAATCCTGCCTCAGGCAGGGTCGCCGAGTGTCTCCTCTCCCCTCTCCTCCTCCTCCTCCTCCTCAGCCAGCCCCTTCCTTAGCGCCATTCTAACGACCTCCCTTTCCTCTTCGCGCTCCCACAGGCCATTCAGAAGACCGGCATCAAGCATAACAAGAGCTCTCGCCGCAAGGCCCCCAAGAGCCAGAACGCCTACCTGGCTCTGCTCGTCAAGGTGCGCGCCCGCTTTCGCCTCGCCCCTTTCACCACCGTGTCGTCGTCCCCACCGCGCGCGCACCTCTCGGCCCTTCTTGCGCGCCCTCCTTCCCTTCCTCTCCCTCTCTCGGGGTCGTCTCCCCGAGGCGCGCCGGGAGCAGGGGGGGGCCTTCTTCGTGCCTGCTTGCTCGCTCCCCTTCGGTCGCCCTGGTGCCCATCTGCTCACTCGCGCTTCCCTCCCCCTCTCCCGCCACCCGGCCCGTAGCTCTACCGTTTCCTTGCTCGCCGCACCGAGTCCAACTTCAACGCTGTTGTCCTGCGCCGCCTGTACGCCAGCCGCGTCAACCGCCCTTCCATGTCCCTCTCCAAGCTCGCCAAGTTCGTCGAGGGTAAGGAGGCCACCGCCGTCCTCGTCGGCACCGTGACCGACGACGTCCGCATGGTCGATGTCCCCAAGGTCACCGTCTGCGCCCTCCACGTCACCAAGACCGCCCGCGCTCGCATCGTCGCCGCCGGTGGTGAGGTCCTCACCTTCGACCAGCTCGCCATCCGTGCCCCCACTGGCAAGAACACCCTCCTGCTCCGTGGTAAGACCAGCACTCGCGAGGCCAACAAGTACTTCAGCCCGGGCGCCGGCAGCCACGCCAAGTACGTTCCCTTCTCTCTCTCTCCCTCTCTCTCTCTCTCTCTTGCCGCCCCGGCCCCCTGTTCCCTCTTGGGCAGCGGCGGCGCGGGGCACCATTGCGCACTGCTGCTCCCGTCTTCCTCCTTCTCTCTCTCCCCCCCCCGAGGCTGACAGACTCCCCTTCCCCTCCTCTCTCTCTCCACCACCACCCCCAGGCCCATCACCCTCTCCAAGGGCCGCAAGTTCGAGAAGGCTCGTGGTCGCCGTCACTCTCGCGGCTTCAAGATCAAGGGTTAAAATCCTTGGCTCTCCTTGCCCTTCCAATATCAGTCCTGCAGTCGCAGACGACGGGTGGCGCCATCATCTCCGCTTGGTGGTTTGGTGGCTCCCTCGGCGTCGGTGTGTCATGCTCAGCTTCCCAGCGGGGTCGTCATCGTCGTCGTCGTCATCCTGTGCGGCGGCGCACGCCCTGCGCCCTCTCTGGGATTCGTGGCCCAACGCGCATCCGTCGAATAGACTCCCCTCTACTGCTCCTGCAACCTCTCTCCCCTTCTCGCGCGCGCTTGTTTGTGCCTCCCCCTCCCCCCCCCCCTCCGTCCATAGCCATATCCCCCCCCCTCCACGTCGCTCACCGCCTCGTGGCGCGTGCCAATTTTGTCTCCCAGTCCGCCAGCTGCGTGTTTTTGTGCCTGCCGAACAGGGAGACGGGCGCGTCTCCCCCCGCGCTCTCCCCCCCAGAGCACGTCTGCCTTTTGCCCCCTTTCGCTCTGTTGTTGTTGCTCTCCCGCGCGCAGACATATGATTGCGCCCCACACCAGGATGGAGGATGAGCGGCGTGCGCGCGGATACATGCGCTCTGCGCGCGTGTGGTAGCTCCGTCTGGCGCTGCCGTGCCTGAGCAATGCGGGGCTGGGCGTGAGGTTCTTCCTGCGCGCGCGCGGGGGGGGGGGGGGGGGAGGACCGGACGCGGCGGCGGACGTGGCGCCGTCAGCCGTGTGCGACAAGCCAAGAGGCCCTTGCCCGCCCGGAAAATGCTCGCGCGCGGCGGCGGTCCCTTGCTTTCGGGTTTGCGTCGGGGGGGAGAGGGCCGCGGCGCTCTCCTGCCATCGAGGAGGCACCGCGCGCCCCCGAGACGCCGGTCTAAGTCGCCGGCCAAAATAAAGCACGCCCTCGGCCGGCCCGGAGGCGGGCCACAATACGGAGCGCGTTCCCAGCTCCCCGGCCCCCAAGAGCTCGCTCGACACCAACCGCGCCCTCTCGGGAGAGCCCCCCAGTGGCATGGGCCAGCGTTGTGGTCCTCTCCAAAATTGGCCACGGCGTTGGCCAAAAGGCAGCCAGGCAATAGCTCGGCTCGCCGGTGCCAGTTAAGACACCACAGACGTGCCAATCACACCCCGCGATACGGGGGCCACGTGCCCAAGGACACGGCTGATTTCCCATCAAGGGGACTAACGGCCAGGCGGGGCGGAGGAGAGAGGCGCACGCCGCCGTCCCGTTTCCGGGCCGTCGCGTTTTCCCATCAAGGGCCGTGCGCCTCTCGCGCCGGGCGGGCCTACCCTCCCTCGGTGCATCTGCCTTGTGAGCGGGCGCTTGCCCCCTCCATGTGGAAGGGAGGGGAGGAGACGCCATCTGCGGTGCTTGTGATAATCTATCTATGCCTCTCTTGCTCTCACTGGCTCGCTATTTCCCCTTCCCCCCCCCCCCCCCCCCCCCCCTCATGGGGGCCCTCCCTTGCGGTCTGGATCTTCCCGGGCGGCTCTTTTGCCCATATTGCGGAGTGCATTGTTGTTGTATTTCTGAAGAAGGAGGCCAGCCCCTCCCCAGGGTGGGGGGAACATGCGCGGGGCTCCCTTTGAGCATGGGCGCATACAGGCAGGCGGGGGCCCATGCGACGGCCCGCGGCTCGTGTGTCCTCTCCTTTCGGACTGGAAGTCTTCCCCTTGCCCCGGGGTGCCGATACATGCGACAGAGGCGGGGTAAAAAAAAAGAGGGCCCCATGGCTTAGACCGGGGGGTTACGCAGGATGAGGATGACGCTGTCGCCACGGAGGAACATCTTGGTGATGAAGCGATCGCGGTTGATCGGCTTCGGGGTCTCGCCCTCCTTGACGTTCTTCGGCATCTCGGACCAGATCTCGCGAGCGTTCTCCAGGACCATGTTGCAGTGGCGGTCGAAGGCGCGCACGCGGGCCAGGATCTTGCGGTTATTGCGGCAGGAGATGAAAACCTATCCCAGGAGCCAGGAGAGGGGCGTGTCAGTGGACCGACCATCCTCGGAGCGAGGCACATGTGGGGCAGCTCCTCTTGCCTGCTTTTCGAGCACCCATCCCCGGGGTCTGGGCTTCTGCGCACCTGGGACTGGTTCTTGACGGCCTCCAGGAGGATGGACATCGGGCCAGTGCTGAAGGCCTCCTCCTCAAGACGCCGGAGCTCGATCTCCGACATCTCGTTCTTGGAAATACCGGTGGTCCTGCGGTGTCACAAGGAGCGGGCGTGTCAGGATGGGGTCAGCAGCGGCCGGGGTGATCAGGGGAAATACCCTCGAGAGGGGGGAGAG
The DNA here is from genome assembly GCF_000388065.1 of Fonticula alba. Lineage (NCBI taxonomy): Eukaryota > Rotosphaerida > Fonticulaceae > Fonticula > Fonticula alba. The sequence continues at coordinate 437,107 of NW_009242984.1, read as the reverse complement.
AGAGGGAGAGAGAGGGAGAGGGGGAGAGAGAGAGAGGGAGAGAGAGAGGAAGAGGGAGAGGAAGAGAGAGGAAGAGGGAGAGGAAGAGAGAGAGGAAGAGAGAGGAAGAGGGAGAGGGAGAGAGAGGGAGAGGGAGAGGGAGAGAGAGACAATGTGCATAGGGCTCAGAGACGTACACCATGATGCACTGTGCTCGGCGGCGGAGGTGTGCAGCATAAGCCAAAGGTCGGGGGCAGCCATTCGAAGAGAGGCACACGAGGGAAAGGTTAGCAGAGCAAATCGGACGGAGCTTGATTGATACCGATAGGGCGGGGGGGGGGAGCATATGCGCAGGTGAGAGAGACGGGCAGCAGGCCCAGGCATCCCCCGCATGTGGAGGCATGCTGGTGACACATGCGGGAGCACCGGCCAGCAGGCAGGCCGCGGCATGCAGCAGACATGACATGCGTACAAGTTACGGGGTGGCGCAGAAGCAGCGAGGACGCGAGGCGGCAGGTGGGGAAATCGAAAAGGGGGAGCAGGGGGAGGGGAAGAGAGCGAGGCGGGGTGGCCGTCCTGGATGGGTGTGGCTCGGGGAGGAGGGCTTTCAGTGGAGAGGGCGGGGGCATCCATCCGGCCGCACAGAGGGGCTCGGCACTCCTCCGCGGCAACCATCATCCTGGAGGGGAGCCCTCCTCTGGACTTGCTGCCATCCGGAGCATGGGCGGCGGGGAAAACCACGAGAGCGCCGGAGCCCGCTGGCCCGGGCGCGGTCGCGCTGGCCGGGGGGGGGGGCGGTTTTCAAGCCAGATCGTGGGCATCTGGGAGGTGTTTCGTTGGGACCTCAGACGCTCGTCAGTTCTGGCGCTTTTCCCCGGCCCAGTCGGGACTGCGCAAGAGCAAGGCACTCCCGCGGCCCCTGTGTGTGTGTGTGGGGGGGGGTGTGTGGGGGGGGGGGGGGGGGGGGGGGGGGGGGGGATAAAGGAGGTATGGAGTTGGTGTGGGCGGCGCCAGTGGTACGGGCACCTTCTTTTCCCCCGAGGAGCACGCCCTGCCCCTCCTCACGGCAGCCTGCGGCGATGGAAACGATCCACGCACACGCTCGAGAGCATGCCCTGGGGGTCCCTCCAGGCGGCTTCGTCTGGCACTGCGAACGGTTGCTTGCGCGAGGCGGGGGGAGGGGGCCGCGGGCCGATCTACGGGACACGCCCTTCCGGCCGTGGGACTTCCGCCCACTGATTCCATCGTGATGGGACTGCCCTCCTCACTTTCCCCCGCCATCTGCCAATATGTCTGCTCGTCGCCTGCATGCGATGGTGCTGATGAGTGGATTACCCATGTCCACGCCCCGCCCCCCCCCCCCCCCCCCCCGCCTCATCCAATGCATACGGCCGCCACACAGGCGAGAAATAAAAATGAAAGAGTTGATTAAAGAGAGGAGCAAGTTCAAGATGGGCGTATACACGTCCGTGCCCCGCCCCCTGTGCTGCCCGGTATGGGCACACGCACATACGGAGGCTGTTTGGCATGGCATACAGGAGAGCAAAGAGGGAGGGGGGAGGTGGTCTGAAGAGGAGGAGGAAAAGGCGAGGAGGAGGGAGGGGGGGGGAGGAGGAGGAGGACCACGGGGTACAGGGGTGCCTGGTATACACGCGTGGAGGAAGGGGCGTCGCTTCCCGCCCTGCAGGAAACGGCATGCACGTGCATGTGCGTGTGTACGCGTGCGCGCGCGCGCGCGGCGTGACAGCTATGGTAGGCCCCTCGCTTCCCTTGTTCCGTCGGGAGGAAAGAGGGGAGAGGAGGCTCCACTCCAGGCCAACTCTCCACGGTGGCGACCGGCCGTGACACGCCCCCCCAGGGGCGGGCGTGCCTGTGGCATGGGCTCTCAAAGGGGAAGAGAGAGAAAGTGAGCGGGAGGCGGCAGAAGAGGCCCTCTAAGTGCCGGACTTAGTTGGGGCCAAGGGGTCTCCCAGCGGGGGCCTGGACCGGGAAGTAGGGCGACGCAGCCGGGCCATTGTGCCCAGCGTAGTGCTGCTGGGGAATGAACGAGGAGCGAACTGTGTCGGCGGAAAGGGGGGGGGGGGGGG
>NW_009242984.1:432737-434884 GCF_000388065.1 Fonticula alba | reverse complement strand
GGGAGGGGGCGAGGAGAGGAGCAGAAAAGAAAGGCAGCGAAGGAGAGAACACACGCACCATCCATCCCCGGGGGCGGGATGCCCATCATGGAGTTGGGGTGCTGCATGAGGTTGGGCGGCTGGTACGGCTGGCCGCCCATGCTCATGTGCCCGTACGGGGCACCCGGCGACATCATGTGCTGGGCCATCTGCGGCTGGTGGTAGCCCGGGTAGCCCATCTGCCCGCCAGGCGGGTGCGGGTGCATGGCAACCTGGCCGGCCTGGGCCTCGGGAGGGATGACCAGACCCATGGCGACGCCACCGCCGGCATTCGGGTTCGCGCCGCCCTTCTCCTCGGACCAGAAGCAGGTGTCGGCCAGCTCGTCCTCCTCGATGATGAGGGTTTCCTGCGGTGGTGTTCACGGATGGGCGCGGGCGGGGGGCACAATGGTCAGTCGCAAGGAGAGGCGCGGCACCTCGGGAGGCGGAGGGGAAGAGGGGGAGAAAGAAGAAGAAAAAAAAACCCCAACCCAAGCAGCCCAGTGGCAAAGGAACGCGAGGCAGGCGGCGGCGGCGGCGGCGGCGGCGGAGGGGAAGAGCCACTCATGGCAACATACGTCGACATTCAGGTTGCGCGGCATGCTCTGGGGCGTCTCGGCCGGGGTGGCAGCGGCGGCCGCCGCGCCGTCAGGCCCCTTCGGGGCATTCTCCGGGTTCTTCAAGTTCTCCACATGCTTCTGCAGCGAGGCCGACACGTCATCCATCGGCTGGACAAAGGTGGGCAGGGTGAACTCGAAGTGGCCCTCGATCGCGCGGTACTGATCTAGGTAGGCAAACATCTTGGCACTGAGGGCGGTAAATGCCTGGTAGGTGTCCAGGGAGGACTGGGCCTCGGGGTACTTCATCTCCATGCACTCGTCTGGCATGGGACCACGCGATCAGGGGGGTGGGGGAGGGGGGGAGGGAGCCAACCCCGGGGCGCAGCAAGTGTCAGAGAGGAGGCGAAAAGGAAGAAAAAAAAGGGGGAGATGGCGCCCGGCACGCACTGAGGATGTCAACGATGCCATCATTGGCCGAGCCATACAGGCGGATGATGTCGCGCAGGAGGGTGTGCATGAACTCGATGGACACCGGGGTGGTGAGGATGTCCACCCGGGGGTTCACCTTCATGGCGCCCTCGATCAGGGCGATGATGTTCTTCAGGTCCGACACCAGGGAGGACAAGCGCAGCTTAGCCAGCAGGCGGCCAGCCTCCTTCAGCGGGCGACGGACATGGTCGAAGCGAGACTCCTTGAAGATTTCCACCTGCATGCGGGACGGGGGTGGGGGGGTGGGGGGGAGGCGGCATATGTCAGTGTCGGAGGATGGGTGGACAGCGGCGAGGCGCAGCGATGATCACGCACGCGGAGGCGGATGTAGTTGAGGTACTCCTGGACGAAGGGCGAGAGGGAGTTGTTGCAGGCTGCACATGCGTGTGTGTGTGTGTGTGTGTGTGTGTGAGTGTATGGGGGTGCCGCCAGCGGCAGGAGGCGTTCATCATCGGGAGGGCAGTGAACGGGGGGGGGGGGGGACATACGCCGGTAGGTGTCCAGCAGAGCGGGGTGGTCCATGATGTAGCGGATGACGACCTCCTGCTTGTCGGACATGAGCTCATGGATGAGGATGGCAGCCTTGAGGGTGACCTGCGGGAGGGCCAATCCACGAGGAGGGGAGACGGGGAGACATGGAGGAGGGGAGTAAGTAGGGAGCGGGCATGAGGGCCGGCGAGAGGGAGGCATGGCGGGGCAGCACATACGAGGAATTGCTTGGAGCCCAGGCGCGAATCGATGAGGTTAAAAAGCGGCTCGATCTTGTTGTCCTTCTCGCCGATGTATGCCATCAGGGCTACACACCGCCCGCCCCCGGCCAGGGGGGAGGAGGGAGGGAAAAAGCGGGAGGCCAGGGTTAGATAGGAGCCGACGCGCGCGCGGGAGAGCGAGGCTCGGGGAAGGACCGCCGGGAGGACGCACAGACTTGGTGGCGGTCTTTGGCAAGGCGAGTGTCGTTCTTGGTGCACTTGATCACCACCACCTCGAGATCGCTCACATTCCCGAGAATGAGGCGCATGCGATCACGAAAGTTGGAGAACATCTTCACGTCGGACACACCGGTGGAAGCGGGAGGGGGGG
>NW_009242984.1:427976-429072 GCF_000388065.1 Fonticula alba | reverse complement strand
GGGGGGCGGGCGGTGCTGATTGACCCAACCATGCGCAAGTGTGCGCCCCCGCCGGGCGAAACGTCCCTCGCCGGGGGGAGGGGGGAAGCCATCGGCCAGCCAGAGCCGGCGCCCTCCCTCACCGGGGGGCGGGGCGCGGGGCGCGGGGAGCAGGGGGGGGGGGGGAGGGACCCTTGTCCACGGGCCGGGGGCAATGTTTCGCCAAATCGTCCCCAACCATACGTGGACCGGCTGCCACGCCGGGTTTCGAGACGGCCGGCGCTTGTGCACATATTCGCCACCACCCGGCGCCGGTTCGATTCCCTTCCGTGGCCAGCGCACCGCGAGCGCGCCCGGCCACGAGGAAGACTGGCTGTCGAAATGGACATATGCCCCCCCCCTCCCTCCCCCTGCGCCCCCGGGAACGAGAGTTGCTTGTGGCCTCGCCCCCCGGCGGACGAGGTCCGGGCCCCGCCGCCCCCCGGGAATAATAACAGATGCCCCCCCCGGGTTCACACGGGGCGCCCGGCTGGGCTTCAGGGCGCGGCTCTTCCCCGCACGCTCGAAGGGCGGTCCAGACCGGCTCCCGCCCTCCGGCCCCGTCCCTTGGCCGACCTCCGAAGGACAAGGGGTCCGAGCCAGCTGGCGGGGAGGGGGGGGGGGCGGCCGCGGTCGCGCGCGCACACTTCCGCAACGCCCGGCCCCGAGCCAGTGTGTGTGACGCAGCTCCCCGCCTCCCTGGACGGGGGCTCGGGGGGCTGCTCATCGGCGACTAACAAGGTGAAACACCAGGGAGCTCGGCCTGGCTTGGGCCCGACGAATCCGCCGGAAATCGGGTATTTATTATTCCCCTCGGGTGGATCTATTTTTGCCACCCGCCGCTCTCCTGGTTTGTTGTGGTCACCCCCGGGGGAGGGCGGCGCGAGGAAGCCCGCGCCCTTGTGGTGGCCGCGCCTTGCCAGAGCCGGATGAGTGTGTGTGTGTGTGCGCATGCGTCCGTGCGCATGCACTTGTCCCACATCCGCCCGGTCGGAATGCCCCCCCCCCCCCCCCCCCCCCCCCCCCCCCCCCGGCCCCCCGCGCGAAGGGCGCGGGCTCGACCCCGGGCCACGATCCT
>NW_009242984.1:424771-427475 GCF_000388065.1 Fonticula alba | reverse complement strand
GGGGGAGCCTCTTTTCTGGGCTCGCCCCGCTCGCGCCCCGCTCGCGCCCTCTCCCTCCATGTGCACGGGAGGCGCTTGAATGCCCGGCGACCCGCCAGTGCCGGCGCGCGTGCCTCCGGCCTGAAGGGCCAGCGTGCCTGTACGGTGGCCCCCCCCCCCCCCGCCTCCCGGGCAGGTCCCCTTTCCTTCGGCCTCAGGCGAAACAGCATCACGCGCGCGCCCGGCGGTGGCTCAAAGGGGGGCGGGCCCTGTGGGCGTTGCTCGAACCCTGCACCGGTTCGCCACCCGCCCGGGCTACTCGGAGACCTTCTTTTCTTCGGCTTCGCTCATGCACGCCGCGGCTCCCTCCGAATGCCACTATCCCCCCCCCCCCCCCATCACCCCCGCCAGGGCCTCCCCACCAGAGTCAGAGGAGCCCCCCTCCCCTGGCGGCCAGCCGGGGCGCACTGCCGGAGGGGGGGCGGGGGCGGCAACTGTCGCACTCTTATCAGGGGTTTCGGTGTATGATTACAAAGCGAGGGGGACTCAAGCCCCACAGCATGAATCGGGCCCATCCCGCGGTCGGACCAGACACCGGGCGAGCCGTGCCCCCGAGGCGCGGAAGGCGGCAAGCTTGCCGGCATCCGGCGGCGCGTCGGCAAAGCCCGGCCCCCCCCCCCCCCCGCCCGACACGCCGGCTTCTTGCCTTGCCGCGCCCTGCTTTCGCCCAGCCCGTCTCGCGCCCCCCGCTGCCCGCCGACGCGCAGCAGCCCTCCTGCCTTCCCCCGCCTTTATATACCCCCGTGGTCGAGATGCTCCGCCCCGCAACCGAAGGGGCACCCCGGGCAGGGGCGCACCGAGGGAGACATCATCCATCCCTTCAATTCGTCATCCCCCGGGGCCCGCACCCAAGGCCGACCGTTTCACTGGCGTTCCCACCGGCGTCCAGTGGAGACCCCCCCTCGGTGAACCAAAGGGTCCCCGGCCATGACACGCGCATCAGGGGCCTCGCGCAGGGCTCTCATGCACCGGCGTGTGTGTGTCGTGCGCACCGAGCGCCCCCTCTCGAGCGCCTCTCGGCCCGCCCTGCGACGATGGCCCCCCCCCCCCCCCCCCTCGGCTGTGGCACCACCGAGTGTGGCCCCCGGCTGGCGAGTAGCGCGCCCCACGTCACTTGCCCGGGGGGCGAGGCCACGCAAGGCCGGACTGGCCGGCTCGCAGACGAGGCCCAGTGTGTCTCCCCTCTCCGTTAGAAGCCCCCCATTCCCAGGTACCCCATCCACCGCGACCGCCCGTGTGCGCGTGCGTGTCTCTCCCCCCGCGCTGGGGAGCATGCCAGGTGCGCGGCGTCGGCCGGCGGAGGATCCTCCCCGCCAGGCACACGCGCGCGCGCGCTCCCAGAGAGGTACACATCATCTTTTCGCCGGTTTACACCAAAGAAGCCGGCTTGGTCAGCATTAACTCGCATCTCAGAAGGAAGGGAGCACCATCACTCCAGAACGAATGTCCCATGACAGCGCTGTACACATGACATATACACGAAAACTGCCCGATTGTGTTCCCTGCGACGCAGTCCCAAACTCGCCGAAGCGAATCACCCGCCCGGTCCCCCATGATATGGCACGCCACACTCGAGGTCTTCCCTCTGCGGGAAAGGCAACGAACGACGACGCAGCCAGGGCCCACCGAGCCCGGGGGTGTACGGGGAGATACGCGCGTGTGACTGGCGTCCTCCGACCCGCCCCTCCGGCCGAGCGGACAAAGGCCCGATAGGCCTCCATCATCCGGGAGCCCCCCCAGAGCGGGGCATCTTGGTAGACGTGTGTCGGGCAACACACACACACACACACACGCACGTATACGCGAGAGCATCGCCCAAGGTGCCAGTTTGGGACGTGAAATGCACCTGTTCCAAGGCCCCCCCCTCCCAGGCGCCTTTTTCAGTCCGAATCCCACGCATTTCGCCCGCTCACCCGCCCCGGGCCAAGTTGCCACCCCCCGCGCGTTGTCGGCGACGGCATATCCCCCTCCCCGGCTCGGTGTGCCCTCTCATATATGCCCGGGGTCCCCTCACCCATGGCGGATTTTTCCGGTATGGCCTCCGTCAAAGTCGGCCATCCCTTTGGCACAAGGCGCCGGACCCGTGAAACGCCCGCAGCAGATCCACCGGTACAACGTGAGAGGCCGCTCTGCCGGCGGAGATTCCCCCGCACGGCGGCGGGATTGTGGACCAGGGCCCCCTCGACGGCCGGCAGGTGGCAGTTCTGCCCACAATGCCGCCCCTCCCTCCCCAGGGTGGGGCAACCATCGGGCGGCACGCCCGCGCACCTGATCCAGCGTCACCCGGCGGCCCGAAAGCACGGCGCAACAGCGAGCCCCCCCCCCCCCTCCCTTTCTCTCACACACACACTGCAGGAGCGAGGGAAAACCTCTGGTCTCCCGGTCCGGACGTTTTCCACCCGCCCGGGTCCGGGGTGCACCTGTGCCGAGACAAGGATGGGCGGCCCCGGAAAAGGCCGGCAAATCGCACCCAGGAATGGGCTCGCGGCCCCGGCAGCAGGACCAAGGGGCCGCAAGGGGGCCCGTCCCGCCACCTCGCGCCCCCGCGCCTGCCAGGGCCGTTGCTCTGTCAAAATCCGTCCCGCATACCGCCCCGCCGCGGCCCCGGGACGCTCGCCGGCCCTCTGCTGCCGTCGGACGGGCGCTTGTCTCCCCCCCCCCCCCC
>NW_009242984.1:422419-424316 GCF_000388065.1 Fonticula alba | reverse complement strand
CGCTGTGCCTTGCTGCCCCGGGACCGCGCGAGGCGGGCAGCGGCCGGCCAGCGGCGAGGGCAGTGCCACTCCCCATGGGAAGGATGCCGGTATGCATGTGCATGCGCGTATGCGTGTGCGTGTCTTCTTTTTTTTTTTCCGAGGCACACACACGTGTACACACGTATGGCCCCTCCCCGGCCGCCACACTCGCGGTTGCCACCACCAGAAGGCATGCGGTTCGGCCGCTCGGCGTGCTTGTGCCCCGCCGGCCCCGGCCACGCCCAAACCCGAGGCCCCGCACGCCGGGACTTGCCCCGAGACGAGCAACCTGCGGGGCATCTGCCTGTGTGGCATGACTTGTCCCCCTCCCCCCCGCCCCTCCTCGCCCTGGCCCGGGGGCACTCTCGCGTCGCTGCCCGGCGCACTCCGCGACACCCGACGCGGGGCCGTCCTCCCACCTCTGCCCCCCCCCCCCCGCTGCCTGGGCCACTTGCCTGCATGGCAGCCCCCCTCCCGCTCCCGCCGGTTGGGCCGCCCCTGTGCCCTCCCCCACCGGCCGTCGCCCCAGGGCGCGCACAGACGACCGAACGGCCCCCTCCTCGACCCGGCCGCCACATGAGCCCACGCGCAAGTCACACCAGCTACTTCTGCGCACCGCACCCGTGTTGCTCGGAACATTGTGGATGGGGCAGTCTATTCTCCCGAGAGGCACCTCACTCGCGCATGATCAAGGGCCGCGCGAGGGCACACGATGGAGTGGGACGTGCGTGCACAGGGGTGCGTCCGTGCAACACTGAGCGCAGGCACACATGGCACGAGCTGAGCGCGCCGTGTATCTTCTGTAAAGGGCCGCACAGGCCTACCGCCGCATCGGCGCATGTCGGGAGCGGGGGAAGGGGGGGGGGAGGGCGGGGGGCGGGAGAGGGGCCGTGTATGCGGATGGGCGAGGGACGGGTGGCGTCCGGGGAAAAAAGGGTGGCAATTCGGACCCGCCCGGCTCTCTCTCTCTCTCTCTCTCTGTCTCTCCCTCTCGTCTGCTCTGTCGGTCTGCCTGTCGTGCGTGCTCTCCCGACCGCGGTCGACCTCCGGGGGGCGTTGTCGCTGGGCCTCGGCTGGCTCCCGCGCGGGGTCTCTATCTCTCTCTCTGTCTCAATCGTTGGGCGCATGTATGTAGCCGGATCGGGGCTCGCTTTCCTGCCGTCACGCGTGTGCACGGGCCTCCCTTGTGGCCCTGCGCGCGGCCGGGGCGCGGTCGCCCGAGCGGGCACAGCGTGCGTTGAGAAGGCCCTCCCCGGGCCATGGTATTACTCAAGCCTTGCTGGCCTTGAAGTAGGCCAGAAGATCGCGCAAGACGTCGCGAATGTCGGCCAGCGCGTCGACAATGCAGCTGGTGCAGATGACTGTGGGCCGGCGGTGGCCGAGGCGGGGGTCAGGCGGGGGGTTGTCAGTTTTGGGTGGTCGTCATTCGGGTCCCCTGGAGAGGGGGGGTCTCTGTGCGTGGGCAAAAGGGGCCCGGGCGGCAATGAGGGCTGGGGGGGGGGGGGGGGGGGGGGGCGGTTGCGCGGCCGAGAGGGGCGTCGGCGGTGGCTTTCGCAGGCATGTGGGCCCATGAGCAGGCTCAGCAAGGGTTTGCATGGGGTACGCACTGTCAGAGAAGCTGCCGGAACCATGGCTGGAGGAGCTGTCTCCCTTGCCGGAAGAGGCGCTGCCGGGGCTGCTGCTGCCAGCATCCGAGGAAGAGGGCGAGGAGCTGTGGTCCGAGTGGCTGCTAGAAGCATGGCTGCTAGAGTCGTGGTGGCTGCTGGAAGCGTGGCTGCTGGAAGCATGGCTGCTGGAAGCATGGTGGCTGCTAGAGTCGTGGCTGCTAGAGTCGTGGCTGCTAGAGTCGTGGCTGCTAGAGTCGTGGCTGCTAGAG
>NW_009242984.1:413298-422302 GCF_000388065.1 Fonticula alba | reverse complement strand
CTGCTAGAGTCGTGGCTGCTAGAGTCGTGGCTGCTAGAGTCGTGGCTGCTAGAGTCGTGGCTGCTAGAGTCGTGGCTGCTAGAGTCGTGGCTGCTGGAGGTGTGGCTGCTAGAGTCGTGGCTGCTGGAAGCGTGGCTGCTAGAGTCTTGGCTGCTGGAGTCTTGGCTGCTGGAGGTGTGGCTGCTGGAGGCGTGGCTGCTGGAGGCGTGGCTGCTGGAGGCGTGGCTGCTGGAATCATCAACACTAGAGGCATGGCTGCTAGAGTCGTGGTGGCTGCTGGAAGCATGGCTGCCGGAGGCATGGCTGCTGGAATCATCAACACTAGAGGCATGGCTGCTGGAGGCATGGCTGCTGGAGGAATCCTCACCATGGGACAGACAATGGCCGGGGGAGGGGCCGGTGCACTGGCCCGAGCAGGACTCATGGCAGGGCAGGCAGATCTCCCCGCGCAGGCGGTACATCCCATCCGGGCAGGGGTACGGCACGCAGTGGCCCGTCTCGGACAGGTGGTGGCCCAGCTGGCAGGCGGTGCACTCGAACTGCGGGTGCCCATCGGCGTCGAGCACCGGGCGGCCCTCGTCGTCGGCGGTGACCCGGCACTTGCGGCACTCGGCCGGGCAGGCCACACACCGGCCCTGGAAGTCCGCCGTGCCGGGGACCGCCTCGCACTGGGACACGCACATGGGCCGGCCCTCATTGTCGAAGTTCGGCGCCAGGCGGTCGAAGGCCCGGCGGCAGGCCACGCAATTGTCCACCCGGTCGCGGCACACACAATTGTCACTGCAAGGCAGGCACTGGCCATTCGGCGTGCCATAATGGTCGTACGGGCACTGGGCCACGCACTTGCCCTTGTGCGCGAAGTGGCCATTGGTGCAGTAGGTGCACTCGTTGTGGTCCTTGCAGTGGGTGCAATTGGGCACTGTGCAGTCGACGCAATTGGAGAAGATGTCCTTGGAGTAGCCATCGGCGATGTTGCACTCCAGCATGCACCGGCCCTGGAACTCGTGGATGTACCCGGCCCCGGCATTGCAGGAGAGGCAGAAGTCCGCCCGGTAGCGGCACGTCCGGCAGGGGGCCTCACACCGCCGGCAGGCATTGGACGCCTCGTCGTAGAACTCCCCGGTCGGGCAGGCATCCATGCAGATGCCATTGGACAGGGCGAAGCCCGGCCGGCAGCGCGTGCAGGTGGCCCCATTGCAAGTGTCACACATGGCCGGGCAGCCGAAGCAGCCATCGCCGCTGGCCACCGACCCCTTCGGGCAGAAGGGCTTGCACCGGCCAAATTGCAAGTACGTCCCCGGGTGGCAGGAGGTGCACATGTCCGGGAAGTTCAGCAAGCAGGTCCGGCAATCGCCGGCGCAGGAAGTGCACTTGCCCTCCGGCGTGGGGGCCTGCCATGGGGGGCAGGCTTCCAGGCACCGGCCATCCAGGCTGAGGAAGCGCCGGGGGATGCACTCCATGCAGACATTCGGATCGTCCGGGCTGCAACGCAGGCAATCCTTCGGGCAGTGTTGGCAGGTGGAGGTTTTGGTTTGCTGCACCGTGCCCACCGGGCAGGCCTCGGCCTGGCACCGGCCCACCTGCACCCGGGTCTCGAAGAAGTACTTCTCGGCCATCGGCACCAGCCGGTCCTTGGGCCCGGCGCAGGAGAGGCAATCCGTGGCCCGGGGCCCGACACACTCCGAGCAGGACCCATGGCACTTGAAGCAGGCCGGCTCCGGGGCTTCGAAGTGGCTGCCACCGGCCCCGGCCCCGGGGGCCGGCGGCGGGATCGAGCACTTCAGCAGGGCCCAGTCGCCCGGGGTCCGGAGGATGTTGCTCTCCGAGTGGGCGAATGTGGCCATGGGCCACCGGTCACAGGCGAACCCCTCCGACGGGAGGGCCTCCCGCGGCAGGCAGTGCTGCCCGCAGCGGAACTCCCCCGGGGCGCACTGCCGGGTGCAGGCCCGGTGGCTGTCCAGCAGGAAGCCCTCCGTGCAGGCGGCGCACTCCGGCATGATGTTCTCGTGGGCCGGCACGCAGCCGGTCCAGGTGGCCGTGTCGTGGTCGGCGCACCGGCCGGAGTCCAGGCGCCGGGTCCAGCAGAAGTCGCACTTGGTGGCGTCCTTCCGGCAGTCCGAGCAGTGCCGGTCGTCCTGGCACCGGGGCAGGACCCGGGCGTCCTCCGTGATGGTGGTGTTGGCGTACTGGAAGGCGATCGGCATGCACCGGCCCTTGATCAGGGCGTAGCCCGGCTCGCACTCCTCGCAAAAGAGCGAGTTGTACATGGACGTGGGCGAGGCCCGGCGGCAGGGGGCGTGCGGCACCACGCAAATGGACTTCATGTCTGTGCGTGTTGTTGTTGTTGTTGTTGTTGTTGTTGTTGTTGTTGGCGGCGGCGGCGGCGGCGGCGGGCATCGGGTCAGTGGGCTGGGCAGCCGGGCCAAGGGGCGATGGGGAGCCGGCGGCGCGCGTGCGCATGAGGGCAGGGCCCTACGTACGGGGATTGGCGCAGGGCCAGTCGCCCTCCTGCGGGTCGTCATACCGGGGGAGGAGGATCGGCGCGTCGACCGGCGGCTTGCGGATGATCCGGGGGGCCACATTGCCGAGGGCCAGGACCTCGGCATTGATGGCGGCCACGGGCGGCGGCGGGGCCCACAGCAGGCTTGCCACCAGCAGGCCGAGGGCCGGCAGCAGGCCGGCCACGGCGCGCGGGAGCGGGCGCATCGGGGCTGTCTGGCAGCGGCGGCGGCGGCGGCCAGGCGGGGGGCGGGGCGGGGGGTAGGGGCGCGAGCGGGCGGCTGGCGACGACCGGCGGTCGGCGTGGTGTAGCGCGGGGCTGCGTGGGAATGTGCGTCGCGGTCCAGCACGGGGGGGGGGGGTAGGCGAGGAGGCAGGGGACAGGCGCGGGGCGGAGGCGGCAGGGGCGTGTGTGGGAGGGGGCGCGTGCGCGCGCGAGTAGGCAGTCGTGTTGGCGGACTTTGGCTGGTGACGAAAGGCTGGGGACAATGGCCCGAGAGGTGGCCCTTTTTATAGGGTGCTCGTGCCGGGCAGGGGCCGGAGGCCGGGCAGGGGAGGCCGCGTGCCGGGTGTGGAGAGCCGGGCGGGCGGGCGGCGGTGGTATGTGGACATGGCACGCTGGCCCGGCCAGTCTGCCGGCCCGGACTAAGTACACCCCATCGGCTGCCTCGCGGCGAGCAGGCCTCGGCTCCTGCGGCCGCCGCCGGCCCTCCACCAGCGGCGGGGCCACCTCAGGCACGGACCGGCGCCTCCGGCATGCCTGCCACCCCGAGCGCGCCAGCCACTTCGAGCAAGCTGGCCGCGCCAGGCGGCCCCTTTGGGCTGCGGGCCTCGGGATGCGTGTGCCGGCGCATGCCGGGCCAAACCCCGAAGGATGCATGAGCAGCCCCCCTCCCCCTCCCAGGCCGGCAGGGTGTCTGGCGGCCTGGCGACCCGGCCGGCCCCGGCGGCAGCCTCCCCGGGCTCTCCGGCCGGTGCCATCGCGTCTGACCGCTCAGGGCGCGGGGCCGGGGGGGGGGGGGGGGGGGGGGGGGGGCAAAGGGGACCGGTCCGCGGGCCTATGGGGCGTGTCGGGCCTGACGGCCCGGCCACCGCCCCTCTCGGCCCGGGCGGCCAGTGTCGGCCGCGGCGGCCATGAATCATGACTCCCGGAAGATGGGGAGCGATGCGCGTGCTGGCGGCCCCGGCCTCAGATATGCCGGCCGGTAATATCCCGGTATTGGGGCCGAGGCCGTGCACGAGATGAGATCTCGGGCTTTGGCACTCTTGGCGGGGCGCGGCCGCCCCTCGGGGCTGGGAGGCCCAGCAGCTCGGCGGCCGCCGCGGTGGCAACGGGCCGACCACACACACACACACACACACACACACACAGACCCAGGCCAGCGGCGCTGGGCGGCCGCCAGCAGCAGCCCCCTGCCGGCGGCCAGGCACCCGGCGGAAGGTGGACCGCTTGGCGCGCACGCCGGCCGGGCCTCGGCAGGCCGCCAAGAGGGCCGCAGGCCGATACCGCCAGGCCGAGGCCGAAAAAGAGGGGCGACCAGGAGGGGCCGAGCCATTTGGGCCGGGGCACACGATCGCCGGCGCCCGCGCGCGCCATCATCATCATCGCCACCGCCGGGGGACACCGCGGCACAATCTGCCGGAGGTTGCCGCGCACACGCCCCGGCCCCGGCCCCGGCCCCGGCCCCGGCCCCGGCAGGCGGTCTTGGCAGGCCGGTGGCAGGCGCGCACGCACGAGCACACCCCCGGCGACGCTCATGCGCGCGCATGATGCCCCACACGCGGGCACCGGCCGAGGCGTGTCCATGCGCCCGGCGCAATCCGGCCTCCGAGTCGGCAGGGCCGGACACGGCGCTGGCGCGCTGGCGCGCTGGGTGGGGGGTGGGGGGGGGGGCAGCCTCGGCCCCGATGCCGGCGGCGCTGCCTCCGGCGCCCGGGTGGCACCGGCTCCGGGCCTGCTCCCGGCAACGTCCCAACGGTGACGACCGGCCTGCCGGGGCCCCGCGGTCGCATGATCGCACCCCCGGCCGAGGCTTTCGTAATGGGGCCCCGGTTCTGTTGCACCGAATAGGTGGCGCGTTGTGTCGGCCGACAGAACGCCCCCCCCTCCCCCGAGGGCGGAAGTTGTCCTGGCGCTCGGCGGCGGCGGCCATGCGTGCCTAGCCCGGGCGAATGGTGCGCGTACGCGCCGCGCTATGTGCCCCGCCCGCCTCCCATGCCAGTCACACCCGGGTCGCGCCGTCGGGCCATTGTGCCGGAGCAGGCCCGGGGACGCGTGTGCGCGCGCCGTGGTGGCCGCAATCCGGCGATCCGGCCGCGGGCCCAGCCCGGCCACGACGCTTACCCGAGAAGGGGCGGGCTTGCCGGGCGGCTGGCTCCCCCCGGCCCCTTCCTTCCCCCTGGATCTCGCGCACCTTGGTGTGCCGGGTGGCCGGGACGCGGGCGGGCCAGCTGGCAGGCCGCTCCGGGGCCCATGCCGCCGGCCCCGTGTTAATAGGAGCCCGCGTTCGGTCGGACCGGTTGGCGCGCGGCGCGCTGGTGGGCGCCGCTCTTGGTGCGGCGATCGGCTGGTTACGGCCGGACGCAGGGCCCCCTTTTCCGGCCCCCCCCCCCCCGGGCATTTGGCCCGGACCAGGGGCCGGGGGGGGGGGGGGGGGGGGGGGCGCGGGTTTTCCTCCCCGAGCATACCTCGCGCCGGCCCTGTCCCCGGGGGTGCTCCGCCTCCGGCCTGCGGCGGCCCCCCCTCCCTTCGCCTCCCTGCGCGGCCCTCAATCATCATCCTCTGGCCGCGCCGGCGGCCGGGCGCGGGTTGGTGGCTGCACAACTCCTGGCCGCCGGGGGAGGGGGGGGGGGCGGCCCACAGGCCGCCTGGGCGGGCCCGCCCCGGCGAACGGCGTCCCCGCCCTCCCCCCCGCCCTCCACCCCGTGCAAAAGCGCCGCCCAGCGCCATTGGGCCGGCCCCCCCCGGGGGAAGTTGCGCACCGGCGGCCGCTTGGCGGCCGCGCCCCCCGGGCGAGCCGAAGGCCGGGTGGCCGGCGGCCGCGGCTCGCCCGTCCGCGGGGCGGGCCAGCGTCACCCTTGGCCCCTCCCCGCCTCCCGCCCCCCCCCGCGCGCGCGCCAGCGGGCGCTCTCGCGTGCTCGGACGCGGCCCTGGGTGAGGGGCCAAAAAGAGTAGCGACTGGTGGTTTCGATCCACCGACCTTTGGGTTATGAGCCCAACACGCTTCCCCTGCGCCAAGTCGCTCGGTCCTACCGGGTGCCCCCATTCTGGGCTATATGTGCTCGGGGCTTCGTTGGCTGTTGGTCCGGCGGCCGGCTTTCCCCGCTCCCTCCCGTCCCGGAGAGGCAACGCGACAGCGCCCAGGGGCCACACAAGCCGACAGGCCTGCACACCGCGATGCCGGCCCGAACACCACGCCCTCCCCCCCGAGCAAGAGGGTTCCATCCTGGGCGTGCGCGCACACACACACACACACACACGCTAAAAAGCAGCAACAACCTCAGCACACACACGTGCAAACGACCGGCACGCCCTCGCACGGCTGCATCGGCCCCCGCCGCCCCCGGCGACCGAGGGCCGAGCACACAGGGGCCGGTCAGGGGCCATAGGGGCGTTTTTCGCCGCTGCATACCCGCCGGCCGGGGCAAACCGCCACCACAGCGCCCCCGCCAGCAACGAGCCGGGGCCCTATGGGGCTTGTCTGGGCGGCCCACCAGCCGGGGGGGGGGGGGGGGGGGGCCCGGACAGCTGGTGCATCGGTCTGGGCACCGCGCGGCGGCGCTGGCCCGAGCGTCACCCGGCGGCCGAGGTGGGCGTATGCGTATGCGCGCGCGCGCGCGCGTGCGTTGCATCCCCCGGCGGGTGTGTGTCGCCCCGGCGCCTCGCCGCAGCGCGGTCACACTCGAGTTGCGTGTGTAGGTGTGTGCATGCGCGCGCGGGCGCGCAGTGGTGGTGATGGCAGCTAGGCCCGGCGTATTTTGCCCCGCAGCGGCGTCGCCGAGCAGCGCCCGGCCGGGTACCGGCTGGCCGGGGCGGCGTCACGGTCGGTTCGGTGACCCAGGGGTTTGGTTTTTCTTTTGGCGGCTGCCCGGCCGCCTCTGGCAACGGCCTGGCCAGCGCGAGGCGGGTGAAACGCCCCGCCCGCCGGCCCCGCTGGTCAAGGAGGCATGACAGCAGGCCAGGACACCCGGCAGAGGGCCTCGCCGTGTGTGCGCCGCGTTGTCCGCCTGGCCGGGCCCCGGAGCAGCGGCGCAGGCCGCGGGCCCGGCCCGCCGTCGGCCCCCGGGGTGAGGTCGGACCCGCCGGCGCCGATTGTGGGCTGGGCCAATTTTCGCCCCGGCATGGCCCAAATTGGCCGGAGTGATCTCCGGGCCCCGTGCCGGGCTCACGCGCCGCATTGGCCAAGTTAAAGCCGGTTAATGGGTGAACACGCGCGGCCGGCCTGGCCAGCTGCCGGCGGCTGCTCCCGGGCCCCGGCGGCGCGCTCCGGCCCCCGGCCGGGCTGTCGTTTCGTGGGGCCGGCCTGGTCGCGTGTGCGCCCGGAGCGGCACGGGGACCCCCCCTTGCGTGCGTGCGTGCGTGCGTGCGTGCGTGCGTGCGCCCCCAATCGGTGTGCCCTTTGTTTACATGGTCGCGCCCTGGTCGCGGGGCCTGCCCGGGCGAGGCGCAGGGGGAATTGCGAATGCCACGGCCGGCACTTCGGCGCGCCCCTCACCCTCTCGGCCCGGGAGCCCGAGCCCCGGCAGCGTCCGCAAGGACACACACACACACGGGCCGGTAGTGCCGCCGCCCGTCCTCGGCACCCTGCTGCTCCCGGGAACCCGCCACCCGGCCGCGCACGATACTCCCCGACAGTGCCCCCCTCCCCCCTCTTTCCCGCTCGCCTCACCCACAGTGCATGGCGGCCACCCGGCCCCCCGGCGGCCTGCACGCAGATGGCGCCAAAGGATTGTGGGCTATTTGCCCGGGACGCAGGCCGACTCCCGCCGCCTGCGGCAGGCCGGCCCCTTTTTTGGTCGCGGCCCGCGCGCGACAACCCGCCTGAGAGCGGCCGCACGCCGCCCAACCTCGAAGCTCGCGCCCTCGCGCCCGCCCGCCCGCCGGCCCCCGAGGGGCGCGACACCCTGGGCGCCGGGGGCCGCTCCTCGGCGACCGGCCCCACCATGCACGCGGCCCATCACCGGTGACGGCGAGCCGATGCTCCGCCCCGCCCCCCCCTGCCCCCTCCCGGGGCCGGCCGCCGCCTCGGCAGTCGCCGGCAGTGAGGGGACCGCTGGCCGGGCCCCCGGCCGAATGCCCACGCGCGTGTGCACGCTGCCACAGCGCGCGGTGGTCCTGGCCCCCCCTGCGCCCCGCCCCGCCCCGCCCCCCCCGGGCCAGCGGGGCATTAACTTCGGCCTCGCCACCGCTGGCCCGGCGTGCCTCCTCGGCAACGGGCGCGCCACGACCACCCCCCGTCGGTCCTGGCGCTGTCGGTCGCGGTGGCCAGCGAGGCCGCCCCGGCCCGAGCCCCCCCCCCCCCCCCCGGGCCTGACCCCCGGGCAGGGCGATGGAATGCACTCCCGGGGGTGGGGGGGTCGAGCCAGGGAGGGGCGCCATCGCGCGTGCATGGGCGCCTGCCCCCCCTCCCGGCCGGCGATGCGGGCCACCCCGGGAGATGCCACTCGCCCGCGTCCTAGGAGGCGGCCCAGTGAGGGCCGAGGGCGGCCAGGAGGGGGCCACCGGTGGGAGAGTCGTCGCCGCCTGCGCACCCCCGGCGGCAGCGCGATGTCGCCCGGCCCGCTGCCGGGCCTCCCCCCACACGGCATGCCGGATATGGAGCGCTCCACCGGCCGCGGGCCGGCCCAGTGGGGGGCCGATCCCCGGCGGCCGGGCTGCCGGGGCACCGAAATCCGGGGCCCGCCGCAGCCCGCCCGCCCGCCCCCCCCCAGACACCCTGCCGCGGCGGCCGCCGAGTAAGGCCCGCCGCCCCCCCCCTCCACCCCCCGGTCCAAACAGCGCCTGGAGCCGGGGATTTAATTCCCCTCCCGCCCGGGTGCCGGGGCGGGCGCCGGCCGGAAATGGCCCCGGCACGACGGCGGGTGACATCGGCGGCCCGGCCCAGGGCCCGGGTACCGGGCCCCCGGCGCGCCCGCTGCCCTGAGCCACCGTCCGCGGTTCCTGGGAAGGCCTCGGGGTGCGCCAGGGGCCCGGTGCCCGCCCCTCGCGGGCTCGGGTTCACACCTTCGCCCCCGGGCCGGGGCGCCTGCGTCCCGAGGCCCGGCGAGCCGGGCACCCGCCGGCGTGCCCTGCAACCGACAGGCGCCTGCGCACGTATGCGGCATCTCGCCGAGCCGCCCCCCGGGCGCCTGCCGGTCAGGATGCCCGCATGCGCCAGCCCGCGTTTCCAACTGGCACGAGGCCGGGTCACCAACTGGCAGCCGCGGACCGAGGCACTCCCCCCCCCCCCCCCCCCCCGGGCCCGGTGGCCGCTCTCTCGCAGCTCGTTCTCGGCTCCTCAAGTGA
>NW_009242984.1:401826-412942 GCF_000388065.1 Fonticula alba | reverse complement strand
CCCCCGCCCCCCCCCCAGGCGAGGCCGTCATCTCCGGACACTGCTTCCCCCCGCTGCACGGGTGCCTGACCAGCGTGGCGGCCCCCGGGTCGCTGACCTGCACCCAGTGCCGCGACGACCACTACTTCCACATGGGGCTCTGCCACTCGGAGCACGAGCTCCCGCCGCACTACCAAATCTTCGGCGTCAGCCCCCTGTCCCAGTGCGCCTCGACCAGCTGCCGGTCCTGCCCCGGGGACCCCTTCGCCTGTGAGTACTGCTCGACCTACATGCTGCCGGGGAAGACCTGCGCCGCCGAGGGGCTCGGCTACCCGCTGGGCTGCCGGAAGTTCTCGCCGCACGTCCAGCGCCAGTGCTCCATCTGCGACCCGGGCTACTACCTGACCCTGGACCGGCAATGTGTGCTCCTGTGCCCCTACGGCAACACCATCTGCGGGCAGCACTGCCTGCCGAGCACGCTCATCCCCCCGGGGTTCAGCTGCCCGCACTGGCCCATGGCCATGTTCACGCCGCCGCACCCGGGCATGGGGCCGGACCCCACCGGGCCGGACCCGGCCGAGCACCTGAACTGCTCGGCCGGCCGGTGCTTCGCCTGCCACCCCTCCTGCGGCAAGTGCGCCGGCCCGCGCGAGTCCGATTGCGTCACCTGCGCCAACAACAACCACGTGGTGGTCCCCTACCAGGAGATCTTCGTGCCGATGGCCCCCAAGACCAGCGGCTACTCCATCGGGACCTGCCAGGAGCGCTGCCCGGCCGGGCATGTGCGCATGACCCCCGGCGGGGCCAACGGCCCCGGCCGGTGCATCAAGTGCCCGAACAACTGCCTGGAGTGCGACCCGGCCAACCCGGCCCGGTGCACCCGCTGCCACATGGGCACCTTCATGATGCCGGACGGCTCGTGCGGCCGGACCTGCCCGATGATCGGCCACACGTATGTGGCCGAGGGCGGCCGCTGTGAGCCCTGCTCCGCCGACTGTGGGACCTGCGTCACCGGGCACCCGCACCTGTGCCTGAGCTGCGCCCGGCCGGACATGTATGTCTGGCGCGGCCGCTGCGTCTCCACCTGCCCGGATGGCTTCTTCCCGCACATGCAAACCCGCCAGTGCCGGCCCTGCCCGCTCGGGTGCAACCTCTGCGCCAACAGCCAATGGTGTGCCCGGTGCGACCCGGACTTCGTCCTGCAAAATGGCCAGTGCATGCAAATTTGCTCGGCCCCCAACCACTTCTACGACCACCAGAGCAACAGCTGCCAGCCGTGCAGCCCCAACTGCAAGGGCTGCTGGCGCTCGGCCGACAATTGCATCGCCTGCCCCACCGGCCGCATGTTCCTCAAGAACGGCCACCATGGCAGCTGCCATGTCACCTGCCCGGCCGGCTCGCACCCGGACTCCCCGACCACCTGCGACACCTGCTGGTCGGACAACTGCCTCAGCTGCCCGGACCTCAAGCACTGCACCAAGTGCGCCGATGGCTTCTACCTCACCCCGAAGAAGCAGTGCGTGGCCAAGTGCCCGACCAGCTACTTCGAGAAGCACTCCACCGGCGAGTGTGTCCGCTGTGCCAGCACCTGCATGAACTGCGACGGCAGTGCCCTCACCACGCACTGCACCTCCTGCCCCAATGGCAATGTCCTGCTCATCCGCTCGGCCGACACCAACAAGGGCGAGTGCCTGGTCGGCTGCCCGCCCATGGTGGCCACCATCGGCACCGTTCGCTGGCACGACCACTGC
Source organism: Fonticula alba (assembly GCF_000388065.1). Classification (NCBI taxonomy): domain Eukaryota; order Rotosphaerida; family Fonticulaceae; genus Fonticula; species Fonticula alba. The sequence continues at coordinate 411,212 of NW_009242984.1, read as the reverse complement.
CTGGTGTGCCCGGCCAATTGCGCCGCCTGCCGCGTGGTCACCGGCCCGGGCGGCCACCCGGCCCACCTCGGCCAGAACGGCCTCCCCGTCCCGCAGTGCACCTCCTGCAAGATGGGCTACACCCTGCACAACGGCACGTGCATTTGAGTGTGGCCGAGGCCCCCGGGGGCAGGGCGGCAACCCCGAACGGGGAGGGGAAAGGGTGCCGTGTGCGCACGGGCCATACTCCTCCGCTCTTTTGCCTCTCCTCCTGGTGCCTTGCTTGGCCTCTTGCGTGCCCCTCCCCGCCCCCGTCCAGGCCACAGGAGTTGTTCCCCTGGAGGAGGGGGGGGGGCCCGGGGCGAGGGGGCAAGGACAGGGGCTGGCAGCCGGGACGCTCTTCCGGCGGCGTGGCACCCCTCGCAGCATATCCCCTCCGCGGGGAGGGGCGGGGAGTGGCCGCAAGCGCTGCCGGCCGCGTCCCGGCAGCCCTCGGGCCCGCGCCGCGCCCCACCGCGCACACACACACACACGTCCTCCGGCCTGCACGAGAGGGAAAGCGTCCGCCTCCTGCCCTCGCGCCCATCGGTCAGCCCCGCGACGGATATGCGTCCCGTGCGCGGCGGCTTGCGACCCGTCGGTGCCTGCCTGCCTGTGTGTGGGTGTGTATCTGTGGCCGGTGGTGTGGGTGTGGGTGTGTGTGTGTGGGCACCTGCACGCGTGCTTGTTCCCCTCCTCCCCGCGCACGCGCCTCCCACATACACACACAGGCAAGCAGACAGATTCCCCTGCTCTCATGTAATACACCCGCTGCCCGGCTCCCCGCCGCTGCCTCCCCTCGCCGCATGGCTTTTGTCGGGCCTCTGGGGGGCGGGGGGCCCACCCGCGGGCGGGAGCGCCGCGCCACTCGAAGGGGTGAGAGGCTCGCATGCGCGCAGCCCAGCAACAAGCAAAGAGCCTTGGAAAAGCGTGCATACACACAGTGCCGGGACCGCGCGCCGCCACCCCCTGGGGCGCGCGCTTGAGTGGTGGCGGCAGCCGAGGCCCCGGGGGCCGGACGGGGGGTTGTGCCCTGTCGCCACTGGCAGCGATGTTGCGCGCGCGGGAGAGAGAGGAGGGGAGTGGGGCGCGCCGCGCGCCGCGGAAGGCACGCCGGGGGACGGCCGCACGAGTGCCAAGGAGCAGGAGCGGCCCGCTCGGGCGCAGGGACAAGCCCCAGCACACACCCAGCCAGGGCGCCGGGGGAGCCCCCGACGAGCGCAGGGCGCCCGGGCTGCCAGGCAGCTGCCGTGGCCGCGCGCACGCCGGCCACAGGGGAAGGGCCTCGGGCGCTCGGTCGCGAACGGCCCTCGGCCACACATGCTGCGCGCCATGCCCGGCCGTGGGCAGGGCGCACACGGGAGGGGGGCGTGTAATTTCCTCCGCCGGGCCCATCCCGCGCCAATGGATGATGGCGTCGGCGCTGGCAGGCGTCGCCGAGACCAGGCCCGGGGGGGGGGGGGGAGGCCGGGGAGACAACGTCGGGCCTCCACCGCGCTGGGCCCGCGGCGAGCCTCATGCGCGGCCGCATCATGGAGCCATGCATCATTAATTGGACCGGCCCGCGGGGCAGGCCGGCGACCGAGGGCAGCGGGGGGAAGCGAGGGCAGCGGGGGGGGGGGAACGAGGGGCCACACATGACTCAGGATGAGGGCAGGGGGCCGGCGCAGGGGGCACGAGGAAGACGCGAGGGCGGCCACGCGCGTGCCGCCCCGCCCCCCTCCCCGACTCGATGGGAGAGCAGCAGCCCGGGAGCGGGGAGCCATCGTGGGCCCGGGCGAGCCCGGGGAGAGAGGGGGGCGGTGGACCGGCGCCGCGCCGGCGACGGGGGCCACCGGGGCCAGGGGCCGGGGCAATGACTTCGTGTGTGTGCGCGCGCGCGCGCGCGCCAGGCCCAGCGTCGGCCCGAGGTCGGCTCCCCAGCGCCACGCAGGTGGCCGGCGCCGCGCCGCCGATCGGGCGACTCCCCGGGCGTGCGACCGGCCACGGGCCGATGCCCCCCCCCCCCCAGACGCGGGACTCGCCGATCAAATTAAATGCCGGCCCCGCCGCCAGCCCGACCGGGGCGCCCGGGTCCCCAAAAGCCGCAGGGCAACGCTTGTGGGTTACCTCGCGCGCGCGCCGGCTAATTTCCCCGGCCGGGCCCGGCCCCAGTCCCGGAGCAGTGGGGGGGGGGGGGGGGCCGTACGCGCCACCGCCCGGCCGGCCCGCCCGGCCAGGCCCATCGAAATATTGTCCGGGCCTCGGTACGAGCCGCTTCGGGGCCCGCCCGGCGCGCAGGCGGCCCCAGCGCACCCAGCCACACCTCACTACAGGGGCGACCCTGCGCCGCCCTGGGCGCACCCCCATGTGTTGTCTCCTCATTTGCCTCGGGGCTCTGAGCCTGGCCGCCGGCTGCATGGCGGCCCGGCCTGCGCCGCCCCCGGGCCGGTCCGGCCCGCCGGCTGTGCCGGCCGGCGGCGGCCACCGTCCTGGGCGGGCCCCTGGCAGCGGCGCCACAGGCCCCGTGCGGGGCCCCTCCCAGCTGGGCATGCCAACGAAGCAATCTCAGTGGCGTTTGGCCGACGACGTTTTCGGTCCCTGGAGCCGGCCGGCCGGGGCGCACGTTGCGCCAGCCGGGCCTTCTTCCCCGGGCGCCGGCCGGCCGGCCGGCCGGCCGGTCGGTCGGTCGGTCGGCCGGCCGGCTGCCTGGCGGTGTCCGGGCCTCCGGTGCTCCCGGCCGGGCGCCCTGCCCACAACGGGCCTGGGCGCGCCACACCGGCCTACGGCGCGTGCGTGCGCCCATATGCCGGTGTGTCGGCGTGGGCGCGCGCACGTACAGCCGCCCGAGGGGGTACGTGTGCCGGGGCGTCTGCGTGTGCACACACCCGCGCATGTGCGTGTATGTCCGGAGCCCCGTGCGCGCGCATTTCGCCGGTCCCCTGGCGGGTGCATGTGGTCATGCGTCCATCTGCTGGCCGAGCCACGCCCGGGTGCTTGCGTGGCGGCCGCTCTCAGACCCGGACCCCCGGCCCTCGAGGCGCCTTCGCGATGCCCGGCTGCCCATGCCGCCGACAGCATCCGGCCGGGCCCGCCTGCCGGGGGCCGAGGGAAAGCCCGGCAGCGCGACCGGCCGATGCCCAGGCGCCGCGCGTCCCGGCCCAGCGCCGGGTCACCCCCGCCTGCGGGCCCGCCTCCGGCCACCGGCGCCCGAAGCACCGGGCATGCGCGCCCTCGCCTCCCGACCGTCGATGTCGCCCAGCCAAGCGCGGCGTGCCGGGCTTCTTGGCCCCCCCCCCCCTCCGCCCCCGGCGAGGTGCATGGCCGCCAGGCCGCCGGCGAATGGCGACGCGCGCCGGTGCCAGGTGGCCCACTCCCCACTCGGCTGGCGAAAAACCCCGCCCTCCCCCGCCGGAGAGGCTCGCCTCCCGGACGGCCGTCTTTGCCCGCCCGACGATCGGGCAAATTAAGGCGCCGCCATGGGCGCGGCTGCGGCTGCGGCTGCGGCTGCGGCTGCCACCACGCACGCCCCTCGCCTCGCCCCCTCTCGCTGGCTCGCCAGGCCGGCGCGCGCCCACACCTGCCAACTGTGCCCGGTCACCGGTCCGACGCCCCTCAGCCGGCCTGCGGCGCCCGGCGCCCCTCCCCCCCCCTCCACCCACAAGCAGGGGACGCAGAGAGAGAGAGAGAGAGAGAGCGACGCGGCCCGCAGTGCGCAGGCCCACGCCCGGGGGCAGCCAAGAAAAAGGCCGAAGGGTGCCGCCGAAGCCGCGCCACCTCCTTCCCCCCTTGGCCGCTCGGCCCCCGGCCCCCCGCGGCAGAAGCCTCGCCGGTTGCGTAAGAAAGCCCGACGCCCGCGCGCCCAGCCGAAAAAGGCCCCCGCCCGGGGGTGCGTCAGTGTTTGCGGCGGCACCCGCGCCAAGATCGTCGCCCCGATCCCCTGCCGTGCCCTGCTGGCCGAAACCCCTGTCGACCCCGGCGGTCCTTGCGGCCCCGGGCGCGCCGAACGCCAGTGTGGTGGCGGTTCGGGCTCGACACACACGCGCGCGCGCGCGCACACATACACACACACGCACACACGCACGCATGTGCTGCATCCAGTGTTTTACCCGGCCCCCGGGCATCCCGGCGCCCAGCGGGCCGCGCGTGCACGCGCCCCGCGTCTGCCCCGCCCGGCTGCGAAGCCGGCCCGCGTGCCCGGATAATATGCCCCTCGGCCGTGTGCGCGACCCCGGCCGCCGATGAACCGGCCGCCCCCGCCCCCCCCCCCTTCCCACCCCTCGGCCCCTGCCCCCTGCCCCCAGCGTCATGACCGGCCGGGCCGCCGAGGGGGCGGGTGTGTCCCCCGCTCCCTCGGCCGGCCCTCCGCGGGGGCCTTGGCGAACGCTTCCGGCTGCGAGAGCGCCTGGCACATGGCGGCCGGTGTCCCCGACCCCGGCCCCCCCCCCCCCCTCCGGCCGGCCGCGCGGTGGCCCTCTTCCCGCTCGAGTCCCCTCGCTCTCGCCCTGCGCCCTGCGCCCGCCGGCCCTCGGCATGTGCCACAAGAGCCCCTTGCCGGACGGCCGGGCCGCGGGCCGGCGCCCGGGTTTCTCGGCACGCGCGTCGAGTCCATGGCCGCGCCCCCTCACGGGCCTGGCCAGCACACGACTCGGCGGGCGCAGCACCTGCCGGGCGGCAGGCGAAAGGGGCAGCCACGCCCGCAGGCGCGCCCCTCACGTAGGACTGGGGCATGCCCCCCCCCCCCCCCTCCGGCCGGGCAGCATCTGGCGGCCGGGCCCGGCGCGCCCGGGGGGCCAACATGACCCGGCCCCGCTGCACGACCAAGTGCAGGTCGGTGCGTCGGTCTGGGCCGTGATTGTGGGCGAGCCCCCGGCCCGAGCCCCGCCCCCCCCCCCCCCACACACACACGCACACGCCCAGGCCTCCGCAGACCGCGATGGCACGGCCAATGTGGCCCACAATGCCGTTGCCTGGTAGTGCCGGCGACCAATACCCAGCCCCCGGGGGCGATGCGGCATACGCCCCGGGGCCCAGCGTGGCCCGGGGCTCCGTGCGCCGGGCCGCGGGCGCCATCGCGCCGCGCCCCGAGCACGCCAAGGCCAGGCCGGGCTCCCGCTCGAGGGGACAGAGCCCGGGGCGCCTGGCCGGCAGGAGGCGCCGGATGGCGTGCCCCCCCCCCCCTCCCCCTCGCCGCCTGGCAGCCCGCCCGGCCTCGCCCGGCAGCCCGGGCGCCGCGTGCTATATAAGCGGCCGGCTTCCGGCCCAATGGAGGATTTCTTGGCACACTCGCCCCGGCCGACCTCCTCTCGACCCTGACGAGACCCCTCGCCTGTTGCCCGCCTCTCACGCCCGGCTGAGACCCTCCTCACCGCGCTGCGCCAGCCTCCCGCCCCTCTTCGCCGCCGCCTCCGCCGCTCCTGCCCGCCGCGCCTGCCCCCTCCGCCGCGCCCCGCGCCCACACCATGGTCGGCAACCTCTTCGAGGGTGTCCTCGGCCGCCGCAATGTCCAGCGGCTGGTCGGGCTCCTCATGCTTCTCGGCGTGATCGTCACCTCGGCCGCCGCCCAGGCCCCCGTCCACGACCCGAACCACCTGTGTAACGGCCTCGGTACGAACACACGCACCCCCGCACGCACCCCCGCACGCATGCACGCCTCCCACCCCTGCACGCATGCACGCCTCCCACCCCCGCACGCATGCACGCCTCCCGCCCCCGCACGCATGCACGCCTCCCACCCCCGCACGCATGCACGCCTCCCACCACCCACACCTCCCCTGACACCGGCCTCCCACCACCCACACCTCCCCTGACACCGGCCTCCCACCACCCACACCTCCCCTGACACCGGCCTCCCCCCCCCACACACGCACACGCACACGCACAGCCGAAACCTCGCACAACGGCCACTGCATCCCCTCCCTGCGCGGGTGCCTCATGTCCCGCGTGGTCAACGGCCAGCCCCAGTGCACCCAGTGCAAGAACGACTACTTCCTGGTGGAGGGCGTCTGCGCCATGTCCCACGAGCTGCCCCTCAACAAGCAGGCCCACCGGAACCAGGTCATGGACAAGTGCTCCATCTCCCACTGCCACGAGTGCAACGAGGTCCCCGGCAAGTGCAACCACTGCACCACCTTCATGACCTCCAACCAGACGTGCGCCGATCCCAGCCGCACCTTCTTCGATGGCTGCGTGCCGGTCAGCCGCAAGGCGGTCTTCGGCTGCGCCAGCTGCACCGGCGGCCGGACCCTCAGCCACCACCGGACCTGCAACATCCACTGCCCGGTCGGCGAGACCCAATGCGGCACCCACTGCTTCCGCAATGAGGACATGCCGGAGGGCTTCCGCTGCGATGCCTGGCTCCTGGCCGACTACATGCACCCCGGCCATGTGGCCGACGAGGTGCAGGACCTGCCGCCGCTCAACTGCGACAACCATGGGACCTGCTTCAGCTGCCACGCCGAGTGCGCCAATGGCGCCTGCACCGGGCCCCGGAAGACCGACTGCACCGCCTGCCCGGCCAGCACCATCCTCATGCCCTTCAACGAGGTGACCATCGGCTCGCGCACCCTGGCCGTCGGCATGTGCACCGCCGCCTGCCCCAGTGGTTACACCAAGTCCGGCGACACCTGCATGCGCTGCCAGCAGCCCAACTGCCTGCACTGCGACTCCAGCAACCTCGGCGCCTGCACCCAGTGCGTGCCCGGCATGTTTGTCCAGCCGGATGGCACCTGCGCCGACCACTGCCCGGTCGGCTTCACCGAGATGCTGGACGGCACGTGCCAGCCCTGCGCCGCCAACTGCGGCCGGTGCATGCGCCAGCAGCCGGAAATCTGCCTCCAATGCCTGTCGGCCCATGGCGGCCTGCTGGATGGCATCTGCTATGAGTCCTGCCCGGCCGGCTACCGGCTGATGTATGGCGCGTGTGCCAGCTGCGCCGAAAACTGCGCCGACTGCTCGGCCTCCATCTCCACCTGCAACCGGTGCATGCCCGGCCACACCCTGAGCAGCAATGGCGCCTGCCGGCCCAACTGCGCGGCCGGCACCTACTTCGATGAGACGGCCAAGCTTTGCAAGCCCTGCAGCACCAACTGCGGCACCTGCTCCAAGCGCCCGGACTATTGCACCACCTGCAAGGGCCCGCTGGTGGTCCTGCAGGAGCGCGGCGTGCGCCGCTGCGTCCACCAGGATGGCACCCGGTACACCCCGCACCCGGGGCTGGTCCTGCCCTGCAACATCCCCGGCTGCGTCAGCTGCCCGCATCACTACAACCTGTGCACCGGCTGCGACCACTACCTGCACCTGCACACCGACATCAACCAGTGCCTGGTCAACTGCCCGCCCGGGCAGTTCCGCACCGCCACCGGCGTCTGCCAGGCCTGCCATGCCTCCTGCGGCAACTGCGTCGGCCCCACCGCCGGCGACTGTGTCCACTGCGCCTTCGGCATGAAGCTCCAGCTCGACGCCTCCGGCCAGAAGGGCAGCTGCGGCACCCACTGCACCAAGCTCCCGGCCGCCCGGGCCCAGGACGTCTGCTACCAGTGCGAGCAGCACTGCCGCATTTGCGTCGTCCAGGAGACCAAGCTCCACCATGGCCAGCCCTTCCCCTCGACCTACTGCCAGGAGTGCTCGCCCGGCACCACCCTGGTCAACGGCAAGTGCTTCTAAGGCCTCCCCGGGCCTCCCCGGGCCTCCCCGGGCCACCCCGGGCCACCCGGCCGGCCGAGGGTGAAAGGGCGCCCTGGCCGGCGTGGTGTGCTTTCGCAGCGAGGAGCCTGCGAGGCTGGGCCGCGCTCGCGCAGCCCAACCGCACCTCCCAGGCTGGCGCGCTCGCACCCGGGGCCGCCCATGTGCTCCACCGGACCCGCTGGGGGCCGGAGGGGGCACCACGCACACCGTCCGGCGGGAACCCCGGGGGGCACGAGCGGCCCACCCCGATACCCCCATTTTCCCATCTACCCGCCGCCTTGACCCGGGACCCCCCCCCCCCCCCCCCCCCCCCCCGGGGGGGGGGGGGGGGGGAGGGCACACGCGACGACATGGCTGCCTGCGCGGCCCCCATGCCCCCGCGTGCCGGGAGACGATAGTGCGCGCGCGCGCGCGCACGCATATGATGCACACGCACACACATGCGGAGCCCGTTCTCGACCGCCACATATCTTCCTTTCTGGAGGCTTGTACGGGCGCGTATGTGTGTGTCTGTGTGTTTGTGTGCCAGCGCATGCGCGCGCGACGCCGCCCCGCCCCCCCCTGAGAGCCGGCGCTCACCAGAGCCCCCTCGCCGGCGGAGCCACCCCGCGCGCCTCTTCTCTCCCTGTCTCTCCCCTCGGCCGTGCGCCCCGCCCGCCGCCGGTCTTTGCCGCTCTGCGCGCGACCGAACGAAAAAAAAAGCAAACACAACATCTCCCTCAAACGCGCGCACGGGTCGCCCAAGCGCCGCCCGCGACGGGACCCCGCAGAGACCCAAAAAAAAAAACCCCTAGCATACGAAAACTCCCCTCTGCTTCCGCGCATCCCCCACCCCCCGCCGACCGGCGGACCGACGAGCAGGCCGATCCCCCCCCCCTCTCAAGAAGGCATCAATAGATTTTTAGGCGACATATCCCAAGCTTGTGTGTGTGTGTGTGTATTGGTATCATGGTGTGCCCTCCATCATCGGCCCCTCGTCCCACCGGGCCAAGAGGCCCGCGCAGGCAGGGGCGCCTTCCAGGCTCGAGAGGGGCGCGGCGGCCATCCTGGGCGGAGAGGCTCCGGGAGGCCCTTCTCCCGGGGCGAGCACAGGGGACCGGGTGGCTCCAGCTCCGCGCCCCCCCCCCCCCGACTCCGGGGGAGGGGGAGAGTCGGCCAAGCGCGGGGGCGGCGAAAGTGAACCGAGCCAGGCCCCGGGAAGGCCTTGAGGCGGGCGGGGCAATCTCGGGCGTGTCGGGACAGATCCTCCCCGATGCACACCGGCCCGAGGAAATGACCCGGGCCCGCGGGCGCCAAAGTGGCCCGAGCACCAAGCAAGAGGGAGCCGAGGGAGGGGGGGGGACATCGGCCGCGGGGCGGCGCTGCGTGGATAAGTGTTGTGGGGTCGATGTATGTGGGTCATGTGGTTTGTCGAGCTTGGTGAATGCCATTCTCTCGGATCGTAGCCCACAGCTCCCCTGCCTCCTTGCCCCACAACTAGCTGCCAATGGGGACCGCCGGGGCCGCGGAATGCTGTCACGGGCCTGGGTCAGACACCGAGAAGGGGCTCTGTGTGTGTGTGTATATTGTATGTATACGCGCACGCTATTGTGCAGGGGAATCGGGATCGCGGGGGGCTGGTGGCCACGGAGCGATGCGCCAGCAGCGCATGGGCATCCCTGCCTGCCGCGTCGCCCTTCCGCCAGGGCGGGGCGGGGGGGGGG
>NW_009242984.1:399690-401777 GCF_000388065.1 Fonticula alba | reverse complement strand
GGCAAGCCGGTGGCTGGGTCTGGGCCGCCCGCGGCCAGAGCCAAGGGAATGGCCAGTCAACGGGAGGAGGGCGCGGGCGCACCGGCATGCCCGTTAGGCCCCCGATCCCGGCGCCCCTCGATGTGAGGGAGGGCTCGGCGTCAGAAATGCGACCAATTCGCGGGTTGCCATACGCTCGGGCGGCCATGCCAGCCCAGGGGCTGTGTGCGCGGGCTGGGGGAAGCGAGGGCGGTTGGGAAAGAGAGAGACGCTCTGTCGAGACATACCCACAAACCCGCCACAGATACACCCATTTCCCAATACAGACACACCGACACAGACACACAGACACACAGACACACCGACACACCGACACACCGACACACCGACACCGACACACCGACACAGACACACAGACACACAGACACACCGACACACCGACACACCGACACACAGACACACAGACAGCTCAGCGCACCCGAGGCAGGGGCTCGGCCATGCTTCGTGGGCGGGGGGCGGGGCGCGAGGCAGGCCCGGCGGTCGGTGTGGGGCCGGCGCGCTGGCGCCGCAACCGGCACCCTTTTCGCTCGCGGCCCGGCCGTGTGGCCGGCATTTCGGGCCTTTGTTTACGCCCCCGGCGCCCAGGGTGGCACGGCCCCGGCGGCCCCCTCCCGGGCCACTTGAATACGCCACCGCGCGCGCGCGCGCGCGCCCCCATGCGCACCGCGGGGACCTGTCATGCGGCTCCCGAGTGCCGGGCCCCTGCGATCGCGGCGCCCCCTTGGGCCCGCACGCCCACGCCCACGCCCACGCCCACGCGCCCTGCCCCCGCCAGGCCCCTCCCCCGCGGCTGTTGTCCTGGCAATATTTAACCATTGGCCCCGGGGTCGCTCTTGCCCGGCCGCCCGGGCGCCTGCCCACCGGCACCGCCCCATTGTCGGTGACCGCCGGCACGGCACACATCGCCTTGACCCTGCCGGGCCCGACGCCCCGCGTGGCCGGGCGATTGTCAAGGGGAGCAGGCCAGCGCAGACACCGTGTCAGGCACTCGGCGGTGGTGGCGGGGCGGGGGGGGGGGGGGGGGGGGGGGGCCGGATCTCAGCGCCCCCCAGGCCTGTGACGGACGCCATCGGCGATCGCGCCCAGATCGACGCACGGCCGCATGCCCTTTGCCGGGCCTTGCCCAGGGCATGCCCGCAGGGGCTGCAGGGGGGCTGGCCGGCGCGATGGCCTGGCCCCCGCGCGGGCATGGGTGCACAGGGCGCCATGCCGGCGCTCGGCCCGCAGGGACACCCGGCCCTCGGCCGGCCTGCCGAACTCGCCCTGGCCCTTGCTCCCTCCCCCGGGGCCGCGCCTCGACCCTGGCACCCCGGCGCCCGGCGCCCGGCGCCCAGCCTCCAGCCCTCGGCCCCCCGGCCTGCGGCCCGCGACTCTCGGATGCCACACGGTCAGGCGCTTTGCCGCCTGCGCGCTCCTTTCATTAATTGCCCCTAGACGTGGGACTCCGGGGAAAATCCGAATTCAAAGCGCCCGCCGCGCCGCCGAGCAGCACGCCCCTGACCAAAACGGCTGGAATGCACTCGGGCGTGGGCACGCGCGCGCGCGCGTGCGCCCACCCGCCCGCCCGCCCGCCCGAGCGGGCGCCCCTCCGCGCAACACCCCCGCCTGGCCCGGCGAACCGGCCGCCGTCACCACCACCGCTGCACTCGCTCGCACATGCGGGCATGCCGCCAGCAGCCAACACGGCCCGGCATATAAAAGCCCCCGGCCGGGCGCCAGTCCCGCTGAGATCCAGGGCATCCAGGCTTCCACCACTCGAGGCCCTTTCTGTTCACCATCCCCCCCCCCCCCCCCCCCTCCCCCAGCCACGCCGCCCTAGGAAAGCAAGAGTCCCCGGCCCGAAAGCGAGAGGTCCCCCCCCCCCCTTTGTGCCCGCCTGCCCCGTACACCATGGCGCCCCCGTCGACTGCGCCGGCCAGCGCCGCCGGCAGCCGGTCCCTCCTGCACCGGTGCCTGCCCCTACTGCTGGCGGCCATGCTCGCATGCCTGGCCACCCTGTCGCGCGCGGCCCCGGTCCACGACGCCGGGCACCTGTGCAATGGCATCGG
>NW_009242984.1:397768-399583 GCF_000388065.1 Fonticula alba | reverse complement strand
CGCTGACCGCCCCCATGCCCCCCGCCACCCTGGGCCCGGTCCCGGGTGCCACCCACAGGCGAGGTCCTCCACAATGGCCACTGCGTCGGGCCCATCCGCGGCTGCCTCCGGGCCACGGTGGCCGACGGCCGGCCCCAATGCACGCAGTGCTTCAACAACTTCTACCTGGTGGACGGCCACTGCGCCCTGGCGCATGAGGTCCCCCTGAACAAGCAAATCAGCGGCAAGCACATCATCGACAAGTGCCCCTCGCTGCATTGCATGGACTGCCGCACGCGCCCGGGCAAGTGCGACTACTGCAGCACCTTCATCACCTCCAGCGGCCAGTGTGCCGAGGAGACGCGCGAATTCTTCGACCACTGCGCCACCGACCACCGGCGCACGCTCTTCGGCTGCACGCACTGCCGCAATGACTGGCTCCTGAGCCACCACCGGACCTGCAACAAGGGCTGCCCCAAGGGGGAGACCCGCTGCGGCCAGCAGTGCATCCGCGATGAGGACCTGCCGGCCGGCTTCGACTGCGCCTCCTGGCCCATGCGCACCGGGCACTATGACACCCTCGGGCCCAACCCGCCGACCGTGGACCAGCTCCGCTGCGACGCCCACGGGACCTGCTTCGAGTGCTACGAAGACTGCTCCGCCTGCACCAGCTCCCGCAAGACCGACTGCCTGGCCTGCAACAACAACCTCCTGCTGCTGCCATACAACGAGCAGCGCCTCGGCAACCAGCGCCTCACGGTCGGCCTCTGCGTGGACGAGTGCCCCAGCGGCTTCACCCGCTCCGGCGACCAGTGCCTGCCCTGCCTGGCCAACAACTGTGTCCAATGCTCGGCATCCAAGCGCAGCCTCTGCGAGCGCTGCGGCATCGGCTTCTTCCGCCAGCTGAATGGCACTTGCGGCCGGTCCTGCCCGGCCGGGCAGACCGACATGCTGGACGGCACCTGCCAGGCGTGCACGGTCCCCGGCTGCTCGCGCTGCCTGCGCAACCAGCCCGGCGTGTGCCTCGAGTGCTCGGCCCCCGGGGCCGCCCTCCTGGACGGCATGTGCTACTCCCCCTGCCCGACCGGCTACCGGCGAGTGCTCAATGTCTGCACCCCCTGCCCGACCAATTGCGCCGAGTGCTCCGGGCCGCTGACCGCCTGCACCGCCTGCCGGCCGGGGCACTCGCTGGTCCATGGGACCTGCCGGCCGGACTGCCCGGCTGGCACTTACTACGATGCCGGGACCAGCTCCTGCCGGGCCTGCGTGGCCAATTGCGCCACCTGCTCCGGCGCGGCCAACTTCTGCACCTCCTGCCCCGGCAACCTGGCCATCCTCCAGGAGCGCGGGGCTCGCACTTGCGTGCACCAGGACAACACCCGGTATAGCCCATACCCGGGGCTGATCCTGCCCTGCCTGGTGCCCGGCTGCAGCACCTGCCCCCAGAACAGCTCCATCTGCACCGGCTGCCCATTGGGGCTCTTCCTCCACACCAACATCAACCAGTGCCTGGTCGAGTGCGAGCCCGGGTTCTACCGCGACCGGACCGGTGTCTGCCATCCCTGCCACTCGTCGTGCAACACCTGCGTCGGACCCGGGCCCGGGGACTGCACCCACTGCATCTTCGGCAAGCGCCTGCAGCTGGAGGCCCATGGCGCCCAGAAGGGCGTGTGCATGGACTGGTGCCCGAACATCCCCTCGGCCCGGCACAAGCACGTGTGCTACCCGTGCGCGCACAACTGCCACAGCTGCGAGCTGGCCCAGGAGAAGGTCCACATCGGGGCCCCCTTCCCGCGGCCGGCCTGCCGGCGCTGCGCCAACGGCCAGCCCCCGGTG
>NW_009242984.1:391277-396733 GCF_000388065.1 Fonticula alba | reverse complement strand
TGCCTATTGTATATTCCCTTTGCACCCAGATATACACATTACCGTTCATCCACGCGTTGCCCGATTCCACCCAGGGATCACACCGCTGCGTTTCACTTAGGCAGCGATCTAACTTTGCCACATACATTGTGGTCTACCGGGATACTAACTGAGATGTCGCTCTCTAATTTTACTTTCCGACGCGACACCGAGGAGTCCTCCGTTAAGGGACCGCAGGCCACTCTCATCCGCTTTGGCGACGTGGAGATTCATGCCAGCGCGGCTCACTTCGAGATGCCAGAGGTGGACGATGCCTGTGCCCTTCTCTCCATCATCTTACAGTACGCTGCTGACCCGTCCCAGGACATTGGGACCCTTCCGGATCTGTGGAAGCCCCGGATCCAGGAAGAGCATAGAGTGCTGATTGTCCATGCAGTATTCGCCCTGGTCGTCAGCATGAACCAAGCGAACCGTCTGTTCACGAGTGATCGGTTTGCCGACGCGTACGTCAAACTTTTCCTTTCCTCCAGCACCCTAATTCAAGCTTTCCGGAACAGGGTGCCAGGCTCACGGCGAGCCTCAGATGCAGAGATCGCCAGGATCTGCATCACTCCGGACCTTTCTCAGCAATTCCAGGATTCTATCTTCGGTCCCTCAGCGCCAGAGGGTATGCGAAGTATGGCCTTGGAGTTCTTGTCAAGCAACCAGAAGCGTCACGAGATGGCGACGCGGGTTGCTGAGCGCTATGGGGAGCAGTACTACCCCGTAGTCGTGGATCTTTTGCGGAAAGGTGAGCCAATCTTTCCGGGCGCGCAGCTGCTGCTGCAGGATCCTGAGGTTGTTTCGGCATTCTCAGAATTCTGGAAGGAACCCAGCAAGGGGACTGACCCCGGGGTCACCATGGACACGGCCGAAATGGATGAGGATGCCATGGATCTCTCTGACGAGAAGAGTCCACTACATCTCGCGCAGAAGGAGGCCCGCAGTCTCCTGCGGCAGCCTGGCGGCCCTTCGACAGTCAAACGTTTGAACATCACTCCCGAGAACGTTGGAAAGTTCTTGAAGGCGCTGACGCCCACCCCAAAGGAGGCCAAGCGCGAAGCTTCCACCCGAGTCGTAGGACTCAAACTACCCTCAGACCTCCATGAACCCGGCCGGTTGGCCCTGCGCCAATTCATGCTCAACTTCATATTGCTCAACGGGGTCCTGCAGGCCTGGACCACGGAGGAGGTGTTCTCCCTGCTGAAGGAATTGACTCACCACGACATTCCCGAGAATATTCCCGAAGCCACATTCGTCATGCAAGCTTACCTAGGCTCGACCGTCCGCTACTCCCACCAGAAGATTCTCAATTATGCGCTGCGCAGATGGGGCGCTCTGATGGACAGCCCGTCACTGGTAGTCGAACTGACTGCGTGGTGCATCGGGGCGGTGGGACTGGACCTCACTAAGGAGCAAGTGTACGAGGAGCTGCATGACTACTTTGACCGAGAGGAGGTATCTCTCGCGACAATGCTTGCCCGATACGACTTTCTAGACCCGGCGGGTCCGAAGGACATCGATCCTAGGCTAGATCGAGTCGGAATTCGGAAGCGTGCGGATCCGAACCGCGCGAAGGAACTCCGAGTTATGTTCCAGAAGGCATCAGCTTCTGGAAGATTCCATGAGCTGCGCCGACATATTATCCGGCTCAACATTGAAGAGCCCACGGGTCCTCGATCAATCCCCACACGGGGCCAGGGAGCTCCGGACACCGGGACTGAAGGGTGGAGGAGCAAGCCGAAGGGAGTGCGCTCCCGTAGGCGGTCTCGTTCGCCCGACTTCCCTACACAAGCATCCCAGCGCCCCCGCCGGGACGACAAGGATTCAGAAGCACCTAGCAAGCTCCCCTCTATCGAGCCGTCCACCAATAACACTGGGAACTCCTATTCGTCCGACCTGTGCGATAAGACAGTGTATGAAATTGCCAGTCTCACGCTTAAGGGGTCCCAAGGTAAAGGTAGAGGAACTAAGAGGGCAGTGCATCCGAAGGAAGGGGAGGACTTCACTTGTCTCCGCCCGACCTCCATTCATCCAGCAACCAAGGTGAAGATAGACACCGGGGCAGAGCTCTCGGTGGTGCCACTGTGGATGGCACGTCGCTCAGGTCTGAAGGTGAAAGCCAGGCCGATTCGCTTTGTGGACGCGACAGGAGGACTTCATACCGCCAGCCATGTCTGCGACTTCGAGATGACGCTTCCAGACCACACTACCATGCGAATCTCCGCCATTGTGCTGGACATACCGCTCTCGTACGTTCTCTTGGGCGGGGAGGCTAGCTTAGCTCTGCTGCCGGGCCTGAGGAGGGAACTTGGGGAACTACGCATGCATAACCCCAAGGTTCCTGCTCCCTTGTCCCCGAGAGACGAAGACCTATTGCCCCGAGGGCATCATGATGATTTTGACTACGAATATGAGGTGGCCCCACGAGCCCCTCGCCTGGCGGCACAGCAAGTGTCCCAGATGATGGATGACAGTTGGAAGACAGTCATGGAACGCATCCGAGAGCGCGAGCCATGCCCATCCCTGAACACTTGCCAGCCCTTGACCATCACGATTCGGGAGGATGTCCCTCGCCAAAAACCAGCGCACATCCCGATTCCGCGGGAACATGAGCCGCAGGTTTTGGAGTGGATAACGGAAGGAATCGAAAATAACCTCTTCAAGGAGGTGTCTTCAGCCGAATTCGCTGCCGGATTGATCATCATCCCGAAGGCGAATGGAAAAATCAGGGTCTGCATAGACTTGCGCTCCCTGAACGAAGTCGTGCCTCCTCGCAAGGGCCGTTTGGCCATTGCCCACGCCCTGTTGCAGAAGGTGTCACAAGCCCGCGTCTTCACAACGCTGGACTTGTCCAACGCCTTCCACCACATTCCCATTGCCCAGGAGTCTCAGAGGCTACTGGCGTTCAAGTATAAGAACCGCTTCTTCGAGTGTTTGCGCATGCCGTTCGGACTCAACATCGCCACGCATGTCTTCTCCGAAGAGTTGGGCAAGATCCTCGAACCGTACGAGGACTTTTGCACATTCTATGTGGACGACATTATGGTCTTCTCCAATTCGGAGGAGGAGCATGTGGAACACGTACGACAAGTGCTGGAGGCGCTAGACCGGGCCAACGCCAAGCTGAACCTTGACAAGTGCTGCTTTGGTGTCAACCGGGTCGAGTACCTTGGCTTTACCATCGGACAGGACGCCATCAGCATCACCGAACAGCGGATTGAACAAATCAACAGTCTGCCATTCCCAGGAACCGTCAAGGAGTTGCGGCGCTTCCTGGGGATGGTAGGATACGTGTCGCCCTGGCTGCCTCGGCTAGCGGTGCACACGAATCCTTTCAATGATCTCCTAAAGGGAAACCCAAAGGGGAAGATCCAAGAGACTCCTGAGATTCGGGTGCATTTCGAGGCCATCAAGAGGCTTCTGCAACAGTCTTGTGCATTGCATGCCCCCGACATCACAGAGCCCTTCTTCATTTTCTCTGACGCGTCTCAGGACAGCGTTGGAGCAGTACTAATGCAATATCGAATGAACAAGGAGACGGGGAAGCGGGAGCGCTGCATCGTAGAGTACTTCAATAAGACCCTGCAGCCGGCTCAGCGCGCCTATCCTATCCATGAGAAGGAGATGCTTGGAGTGATCATGGCCCTGGAGCGATGGGCCTATCTGGTCCAGAACGGCCGGCGCATCACCGTGTTTACCGACAACCAAGTCATCTCCCACTGGCGGAAGGAGCAGTTCATCTCCATGAGGGTGGCAAGATGGATAGCTCGTCTGGAAGAGTTCCCCTTCTTGCAGCTGAAGTACATCAGCGGCGAGGACAATTCGGCGGCCGACTACCTGTCACGCATTCCCGCGCGGATTGGCCTGAAAAGGGAGCGTCCGGAAGAAGAGGACCAAGACATCCTCGACAAGCCGGAGAAACGGCGCATTGATAAGGACCGAATTTATGGTATTCCTCTGAGAGACCATATGTTCCAGTCCTCTAGTACAAAGAAGGTCCCGGCCACTGGCCCCAACCTTCCTTCCACGGTCCACACGAACCTCTCTCGGAGTGGCCATCTACACATCCCATTGATTGGGAAGATCGATCGACTAACCTCCCTTCACGAAATCCTTCGTAAGGCACAGATTGAGCTGCATAAGAAGGAAGGGGATGAGGATATCGAGACAACGGATACAGGAGAACGGCCTCTCCTCTATAAGGGGCGGCGGATTATCGTCCCTGATCAGGCGGTCGAGGCTCTAGTTCACCATCTACATTACGAGGCAGGACTAGCTCACCCTGGTCAAAAAGCGATGCTCCAAATCATTCGGAAGATGTTCACTGGAAAAGGATTCCGTCTGGCAGTGGAAAGAGTGACCCAGAACTGTCCCACATGCCTGAGGTACAAACCTAAGAACTCGAAGGTCTACAATCCGTCCCCAGTGCGAGTTCCGGATGGCCCCATGCAATGCGTGGCAATCGACTTTACCGAGTTCTGGACCAAACAGGACCCAAAGAAGAAACTCAAGTGCCTGATTATCGTGGATGTCCTGACTCGCTATGTCATGGCTATCCCGTTCGAAGGCCGCATCACATCTCGGGTTGTCAAAGAAAGACTCTTGGAGGAACTAATCAACCCATTCGCTCCTCGAGTCCTCATCTCTGACAACGACTCTCTTTTCACCTCGGTTGAGTTCACATCATTCCTCATTGGACAAGATATCGTGCATGTACGTTCAGTAGCATATAGAGCGCAATCTAATGGTACGGCAGAAAGAGGAATCCGCTCTATTAAGGCAAAGCTCGCAACTATCGTGGCAGAAGACGACACCATCGACATCAAGGAAGCCATCTCTCGAGCAGTTCGAGCGCACAATGCGTGCCCGACCTCGCTGGGTTACAGCCCTCACTTCTTGGTCCATGGGAAGCATGACGTCACTTCTCCAATGGCTCTGCTCCCCAAAAACCAAGAACTCACCCCAGAGGTTCTCGAAGAAGTAAAGAAACGCTTCGAGAAGGAGGCAAGGAAACGCATTGAGGCCCGCATGGCCAAGACGCGCAGGCACGACATCCGCCCAGGAGACTGGGTGGTTCCTCTGCTCACCGATCGAGACAAGACGCTAAATAAGCAGCCGGGCTTGAAAGCGCACACGATGTTCCGAGTGAAATGCCTGAAATCCAACAACGTCATCGAACTTGAGGGCAAGCCTCAAGGGTGGGACTCAAACATCTGCCATGTAGACGATGTGAGAATCATCCCTCGAAAGACTCAATAGTTGGACATTCAAGCCACGACCGGAGGCAGGCATTCTTTCCATATTGTCTTGGAAGCTTACAGCAACCTGACAATAGGGGGGGAGTGAAATGCCCCCGCTCGTGACACGACACGTGATCCCCATTACTGCCAACGCTTGTATGAATGCCGCAGCCTAGGTATATAAGGCTGCGGCCC
>NW_009242984.1:390175-390947 GCF_000388065.1 Fonticula alba | reverse complement strand
TGCCTATTGTATATTCCCTTTGCACCCAGATATACACATTACCGTTCATCCACGCGTTGCCCGATTCCACCCAGGGATCACACCGCTGCGTTTCAAAGAGTAACCCTACCCTCGCCCCAGACGCGCCGGGAGTTGGTACACCCGCGCCCCTCGCAGAGCCCGTTCCGTGGCGTCTCTTTTCTTTTTCTTTTTTCCACCCCGAGTCCTTTGGCGCGGGGGGGGGGGGGACGATCCCACGATGCGGGCACAACAAACAGGCGAGGGCAAACGGGCGAACCGGCGGGCGAGACACCCGGGCTGCACCCGCCGAACGCGAAGACGGCCCAATGGCCCAGGCGCCTGCCCCCCCACCCCCCCGGGAGCCGCGCGCGCGACTCCCCCTGGGGGCTGGGAAAGGGAGAACACCATGGGCCAGGGGCCAGATGCAACGGCCGATAGGATCTGCCGGCCACACGGTGTTTCCTCTTCTTTTTTTTCCCCCCGTTTCGCTCTTTCCTTGCTCCCCACCCCGCCCGGCGCCCCCGCCCCCCGAGTGTCCCAGGGTCGTCGCTTCCCCCCCCCCCCCCAGTGGGGGAAATCTCATTCGGACACGCCTGCACAGACTCTTGGGGCCCGGTCGCACCCAGGGGCAGGGCCGGGGAAAGGGGGGCCAGGGGAGCAGCCGGGGCGGGCGCGGCCGGCCGCCCGGGCGTCGGCGCGGGGCAGCCCCTGGATTTGGGCAATCAAAAAATACCCCTCCGCAGGCAGGCCGCCGCGCCGCCGGCACCCCTTC
>NW_009242984.1:388404-389968 GCF_000388065.1 Fonticula alba | reverse complement strand
GCCCTGCCCCCCCCCCCCCGCGCGCGCAAAGCGGCCCCTCGCTCCCGTCCCGCTCTTCGCACACACCAACCTTTCGAAGAATAATGTCCTCCACCGACATCGCTGCTCACGGTGCGTGCGGCCCCGGCCCTGCTGCTCGCGCCCATGCCCCCTCTCACCTTCCCCTGCGCCCGCCGGGCCTCCCACCGCACAGACGAGCATGCTGTCGCGTCGGGCCCTGAAGCCGGCCTCGCGCCGCCGTCCGCCGTGCCGGAAGCGGCCACCGGCGATGCGGAGGAAGTCGCCTCGCCGGCCGCCGGCCCGATGGCCGACGACCCGGACGCCGACGACCTCCCATACAGCCTGAGCGTGCATGCCATCGGCTTTGCCGCGTGGCTTTCCGGCCCGGCCACGTACACCGGCGGCGGGGCCGCCCTGCCGGCCTCCTCCCTCGGGGTCGTGGTCCCGGAGGCCGAGGCCACCACCGTGCGCGAGGTCACCCGCCTGGCCCTGGTGGCGCTGGAGGCCGCCGCGCCCGGTAGCACGGCCGGTGCCGGCGTCGCGGACTTCCGCCTTGGTCGCCACGTCCCCTACTCGACGCTCACCGCCCCCCCGGGCCCCCCCGGCGCCGAGTCTGCCCTGGAGAATATCTGGCTGAACCCGGACCTGACGCTGGCCGAGTGTGGCATCCTGCCCGGGGTGCGTGCCGCCACGGCTGTGCCATGTCCCTGCTCTGTGTCGCCCCTCCCCTGCCTCCCTGCCTCCCTGCCTCCCTCCCTCCTTTCCCCTGCTGACGGCCCTCCCTGTCTGCCTCCGTTGCCCGCCTTTTTCCCCGCCGTCCCTCCCCCCTTCTTTCCGACGGGACCCGCACACACGCACACACGCACACATCCACACATCCACACATCCACATAGGACGAGCTCAAGATCAAGCACGCGCGGGGCCCCCTGTCGGTGAAGCTCACCCCGGCCGGGAGTACCCAGCCGGAGGACTTCTCCTATGGCCTGGAGCTGACGGTGCGCGAGCTGCTCGACAGCCAGGCCCTGGAGGCCTCGGACACCGACCCCTTCGGCCTGTACTATCCCCACCGGGGGATCTTCCTGCAGGCGGACCACACGCTGGACCTGTATGACATCGAGCCGCAGGTACGCGCACATGCGCTCCGCAGGGGGGGGGCCGACACATGCCGGGGGCCACACGGGCCCCCCATCAAGGGGCACCAAGACCGCCCTCCTCTCTCCTCTCCCCCCCCCCCCCCCCCCCCCTCCTGCCCTAACCAGCCGCCATCGCTCGCAGCATGTGCTCGAGGTCCGCCGCACGTCCTCGGTCTTCCTGCTGCGCATCCGCCTGCCCGAGCGCGCCAACGCCGTGGTCACCTTCCGCCTGGGCGACTCGCAGCCGGTGGCCGACGTCGTGTCACAGCTGGCCCGCAAGATCCCCTACGACCGGGCCACCATCAGCTCGCTCTATGACAAGGCCGGCTCCGGCCGCTGGCTCGACTGCACGCTCCCCCTGTCGCACTACCAGATCACCAGCTCCGTGCGTGTGCCCTGCCTCTCGCCATCCGCCCCCTCCCCCCCCCCC
>NW_009242984.1:377026-383474 GCF_000388065.1 Fonticula alba | reverse complement strand
CCCCCCCCCGGACGCGTCCTTCCCCCGGCGACGCGCGGTTGCCGCTTGGGCCGCTCGTCGTCGGTCCCCGGGGCATGGCGGCCACCCGGCCCGGCGGACATCGCCGCCACCGGGCCCCGGGCCCGAGAGAGGCCCGGCGGACCGGGGCCGGGGAATCTGCTCCCCCGGGCGCGTGCAGGCGCCGCCGCGCGCAGGCGCGCGTGCCTCAGCAATCTCCCGCCCTGCGCCCCCGTCCAGGGGCGGGAGGGGAGGGGGAACGGGGACGGGAGCATTCCTCCGGCCGGGGCGTTCGTGGCAGGACCCCCGGAGCTGGATTTCGGCGGCGAGGGGCGCCCCCGGGGACGCCGACGCCGACGCCGACGCCGACGCCAACACGGACGCCGACAGTCGTCACCGCCACCCGGCGAATCCGGCGGGAAGGGCCACACCGGCCGCCGGGCTGAGGCAGCGCAACAGC
The DNA here is from genome assembly GCF_000388065.1 of Fonticula alba. Lineage (NCBI taxonomy): Eukaryota > Rotosphaerida > Fonticulaceae > Fonticula > Fonticula alba. Next base: position 383,017 of record NW_009242984.1, on the reverse strand, counting down.
GTACCAATTATTGGCCGGCCAAAATCCGGACAATAATAACTCCCCCATTATCATCTTCCGGGACACGAATCCGCCCGCACCCGGCCCCGATGGCCAGGCCCGGGCATGCCTGTTCGCGGCCAAGCGCGTGGCTCAGCATCGCGCGCGGCCCCTTCCTGGTAATCTAGCCGCGCCGGCGCGGCCCTGCCCGGCCCTGCGCGGCCCTGCCTGCCCGACCCGGAGCCCGGAGCCCGGAGCCCGGAGGAACAAGGGGGCAGGCAGGGATTTTCACGCCTCTCGCCCCCCTCTTCTGACTCTCCCCGGCCCCGACTCCCCAGCATTGGGGGCATCCATTACGCCACCGCCACAGGCAGGGAGGGCGGCGGCCACCCGGCTGCAGGCCACGCCCGCCCGCCCGCCACCTCAGCCAGGCCCGGAAGGGGACTCTCGAGACGCGCCCCTCTGCCCCCCGGGCGCCTCGTTCTTGCCGTGCCCAGAGGCGCCCCATGAGGGCCGCGGAGAAGCAACAGCGACAGCGATCCCCTCCCCCCCCCCCCACACACACACGCACAGTCGCACAGCCGCCCGCTCCGAGCACCCCCCCGCCACCAGCGCACCCGCGGTGTGTGTGTGTGTGTGTGTGGAAGGGGGAGGGCCTGCACTGCGCACCTCAGTCGTATATAAGCGAGACCAGCCAGGCCACTGGGGGCTAGCCCCGAGGAGATAGACCTCCCGGCCTCAGTCCCCTTTCCCCCTGTCGCCTGCACACCCCCTTCCCCCCCCCCCTCCCGGTCAACACACCACCACTCAACGGCATAGCCGCAGCTGTTGCCGCCGCCACCGCCGTCCCCACCGCCGCCGCCGTCTGTTCCTTCCCCCCTTCTGAGGTCCCGCCGCCCAGCTCCCGGACCCGCAACTTCGCACGCACGAGAAACATGACCTACTTCTCGCAGCACCTCGTGCAGACCTTCTGCGTCTTCTTCTTTTCCATCGTCAACCTCGTCCTCTCGCCGGTGCTCTTCTTCCTGGAGCGCCGCCGCGCGCAGAAGATCATCGCCCGCCGGAATCCCGCCGGTTTCACGTACGTCCCGATCCCTTGGTTTGCCACTCGCCCGCCTTGCTTTCCTGGCCCGCCCCCTCCCTCGCCCCGGCCCAGCCCCGGGGCACATGGCCGCTTGGCTGTCGTAGATCTCTCGCACGCATCCCGGCCCCTCCCTCCCCTCCTGGGGCCGGGTGTTCCCTTTTCTGGCGACACGGCGACCAAGGGGCCCAGCATCGCCGGCGGCTCCGGCGATGTTCCCCCCTTCTCCCGTTGCCACGCGATCGCGACCACCAGGGTGCCATGTCCCCCGGCGGTGTAGGCCGGCGAGCGAGCTGGGACGGAGAGCAGGGAGGGGGGGGGGGAGCGCGCGCGCGCGTGCATGCCTGTGACACGCCATCTGGTCCCTCTCCGGGCCCTCTGTCCGAGCGTGTGTCTACGTGCGCCACGACACACCCAGGGCGGCCGGCACGGCGTTGTGACAGGCGAAGGCCTCAGCTGCGCGCGCGCGCGCGCGCTCTCCCCCCCCCCCCCCCTCCCCCCACTCTCTTCACATGCCATCTCTCCTCCCTCCCTGCACAGGAGGGACCCATGCCCGCGCAACGCACGTCGACAAGGAAAGAGCCAAAGAGAGAAGGACAGAAGGAGGATCCAGATAGAGAGAGAGAGAGCCCTGCCATGTGTGCGGGGCTCCATTTCCTCCCTCGAGCGCCGACGCATTCCCCTGCTCTGCCGCCTTCCCCCCCCCCCCCCCCCCCCCCCCCCCCCCCCCCCCCCCCCCCCCCCCCCACAGCGCAACGGTGTGTCTCCCCCCTTACTCTCCGCGCATCTTTCGTGCGCGGGGAAGGGGGGCGCGCGTAGCCCAGGGACGTCAGGGGGAGAAAAAAAGAAAAGAAGAGAAAGCCCCTTCTCGCCCCTCCCCCCGCCGCCGCCCCGTCCCTCACGTCGGTGGTGATCGGGGAAGTGATCGGAGCAGTGTCGTGTGGGTGTCACGTGACGTCACATGCCCGCGCATGCCACTTTCTCTGGCCAACGCGCGCGGGCGTACGCATGTACACACGCGCGCCCGCCTACGCGCCTGCTTCTCGCTTCTGGCTTCTCGTCTTTTTTTTTTTTTTTTCCTTCCCTCTCGTTCCCCGTCGGCTCCTGCGACTCCGTGTGTGTGTGTGTGTGTGTGTGTGTGTGTGTGTGTGGCCGGGGGCGACGGGCCCCGTTTCTCGCCCGGGGGAGGGGAGCCGGCTATAAAAGCCGACATGCCCGGGCCCGCTCTCCCCCCGGAGTCCTGGGCACTGGGAACGGGCGTGCGGCTGCGCTGCCCTCGGCTGTTCCTCTTTCTCTCCCTCTTGTGACTCCCTTCCTCGTCTTCGACAAATGCGCCGCGTGCTTCCTCCTTCGTATGCGCCCCACTGCGCCCCCCGTCCGTTTGTCTGCGCGCGCGCCCCCTCCTCTCACGCGTGGGCCGGCCCGCGCAGGCGACGGCGACGGAGCAGCGAGGCGGAGGCGGAGAGACAGCATGTGTCCCACAAACCTGACCGCGCCCACGAGGCAGCGATCTTCGACCCCCCCCCCCTCCTCCCCCCTCCAGATGGATGTGTCATACTTACCTATGGTGTTGGATTCCCCTCCCCCCCGGGGCTGGTGCGCGCATGCGCCTGCGTGTCTGTGCATTTGCACACACACACACACACACACACAGCTCCATCTTCATCACCGGCGCCGGGAATGGCATCGGCCGCGAGCTGGTCCGGTCGTACGCCCGGCCCGGGGTCCACCTGTCCATCATCGACATGAACAAGGAGGCCCTGGCCAATGCGGCCAAGGATGCCACGGACCGCGGTGCCACCGTCACCTCGGAGGTGGTGGACGTGCGCGATGCCCAGGCCATGCGGGAGTTCATCCTGGCCGCCGACGCCGAGCACCCCATCGACCTGGTCTTCGCCAATGCCGGCATCGCGGCCATGTCCAGCAACACCGACCCCAAGTACACCCTGCATGACTCCTTCACCGACATCACCCAGGTCAACTGCCAGGGCGTCTGGAACACCATCTTCCCGCTGGTGAGCAACATGTGCGACCGCAGCGGCCGCGCCGGGGCCTTCTCCTCGCAGGTGGTTCTCATGTCCTCGCTGTCGGCCATGATGCCGATTTTCAGCGCCCCGGACTATGCCGCCGGCAAGGCCATGGTCTGCTCGGCCGGCCGGTCCCTGCGTCGGTACTGCGAGATTTACAATGTCGGTGTGACGGTCATCACCCCGGGCTTCGTCCGGACCTCCCTCATCCCCCAGAATGTCGAGCTGCCCATGCTGCTCGAGGTGGGCCATGTACGTGTCACCCTCCTCTCTTCTCCCTCCCCCCCCCCTCGCCGCGCACGCACCTCCACATATGTGGGGGCAATGTCATGCGCAAGGATGATCCAACATTACCTACTTTGCCTGAGAACATCACTGCTGAGAAATATTTGTTGCTGAGTCCATGACATTTTGCTGCCCAACATGCATGCTCCACCCCCCCCCTCCTCTCTCTCTCTCTCTGCTGACACCGCCGCCCCCCCTCCCTCCCACCCCCTCCTCCCCCCAGGCCGTCTCCAACATTGTCACCGGTGTCGAGCGCAATGCCGGCCTCGTGGCCTTCCCGAACATGGTGTACTTCGTGACCTCCACCCTGGGCGGCATGTCGGACATCGGCTTCGACACCCTCAGCAAGAAGGCCAACCTCCTGAGCGCCGGCATCGCCCGGCGCTTCTTCCCGGCTGGCTGGTCCGCCGACAGCCCCCCGACCCCGGTGGCCCTCAGCGACGGGACCACCGGCACGGGCACCGGCTCGGCCTCCGCCTTCATCACCAGCGGCTGGAGCAACTTCCAGCAGAAGGCCAAGGCCGGCGTGGTCAAGGCCGGCTCCAAGCTGGATTAAGCAGCAGCAGCAGCAGCAGCAGCGCACATGCTTGTGTGACGCGCCCCTTATCCTTTTTGTTCTCCCTCTCTTTTTTGAAACGCCGCCCGCGCGCCGCTGTGTGGTGCCATCCTCCTCTTCCTCTCCCCCCTCCCTCCCCTCTCTCTCTCTCTCTCTCTCTTCTCGTCAGAAAAAAAAAGCTGGCGCCCGGGAGACGCCGCATCTCTCTCTCTCTCTCCACATGGAGCGAGCGCGCGCGCGCAAGAGAGAGAGAGGCAAGGCGGGAGAAGGAGGAGGGGGGGACAAACAGCGAGGCGCGCGGGACGGGGGAAAGGGCACGCGCGCGTGCTGCAAAACGCGCCTGCGCCGGCCGGCATCGGCGGGGGGGACCCTAGTTGCTCCGTGCCCCTCCTCTCTCTCTGCCCCCGTGTGCATGCGCGCCCGCGCGCCGGTCTCTCTCCCTCCCTCTTCTTCTCTCCCCGCTGCGTCTGCCACGCGCGCCCCTCCTCCCCCCCTCTCCAAGAATAATACATTTGTCCTTCTCCTTTGTTCCAACCATATCCCCCCTTTCTGTGTGCGTGTGTATAAGGCGAGACGCGTGTGGTGCCGGGCCTTCTGGTGGGTCTCTCGCCCTCTGTTGCATGGGAGCGAGCGGGGGGGGGGGGGGGGCGAGTGCACAGGTCACACGAAGGAGAGACGACACGCCCATCGTGCATCTATCTATATTTTGTTGCGGGCTTTCTTTTTTTTTTTTCCCCGGCCGCCTGGACACGCGCACGAGGAGAGAGGGCGAAAAAAAAAAAGAACACGCGGAAGGCACAGGCAAACCGGTGCTCCCTCGCCGGAGGCGGGAAGGCGCAGGCCTAAAAGGGCTGCTGCGGGCGGATGCCACGCCACGCGCCATGCGCCGACGACCCGGCCAAGCCCCCTCCTCCCCGGGCCGAAGTCGGCCCATAGTACTCGCCATCCTCCTCTTCATCGGCATCCTCCTCGTCGGAAATGAAGTCATCCGAATACAGCTCCTCCTGGCGGCGAGCGGCGCTCACCCGCGAAAAGAGCCGCCGGTCCGAGTCGCTCAGCTCCCCATCGTCGTCCTCGGAGGAGAGGGAATAGCCCACGCGCAGGGACACCCGGCCGCCGGCCGCCATGCCGGCCAGCTGCGAGAAGTCCGGCCCCGAGGCCAGCCCGGCAGACCCGGCGTCCACGGCCCGCCAGACAGCCGGGTCCACCGGCGCCACCAGCTGCTGGCCCGGCTGCATGCCGGGGCCACCGGCCCCGGCCCCGGCCCCGGCCCCGGCCGCCCCCTCGGCCCACAGGATGCTGACGTCCCGATCGGAGGAGAGCGCACGCGATGCCGGGCTGGCCGTGGCCGAGGCCGGCCGAGAGCCCAGCCCCAACCGGTCCATGAGCTGGGCCAGGTCCTCGGCCCGGCGAGTGGCCTCGGCCTCGTCGGCCCGGCGCCGAGCCAGGCGCTGGTCCCGGTGGCGCCGGGCCACCTCCCGCTCGCCGTCATCCGAGAAGTCCGAATAGTCCTCATCTCCGGCGGCATACCGGAAGCCGGATGGCCCGTGCGTCCGGCAGTCGTCCCCGGCCTCCTGGCGTCGACACAGCCACGAGGCCGAAGCCGACCAGTAGGCCGGCGGCGCATCCGAGCAGGCGCCCCCGTCGACATCGCTGTCGCCATCTTCGGACATGGCCGCCCCCGGGTGATGGCGGTGCCGGTGGCCGCCCCGGCGGCCGGGCCGCGAGGCAAACTCATTGGCCTCCATGTCCATCGCCATGCCCCCATAGGGGGTCCCCTCTCCGTCGGAGGAGGACCCGGACCAGCTGCCATCCGAGTCCGAGGAGTCGTCGCCATACTGGCGTCGCGGCTGCCGGTACGTCGAGAAGGAGGCCGCGCCATAGTTTTCCTCCTCGTCGGAGTACCCGCCGATGGTCTGTGATGATGGCGTTGGTGGTGGTAGGGGGGGGGGGGGGGGGGGGAAGAGTGAAAGAGTGTAGATCCCCCCCCTCCCCCCTGGAGATCTTGCATGGTGTCCACCAAATACATGTGCTTGGCCTCCTGCTCTTCCAGCCAAGAAAGC
>NW_009242984.1:371730-376964 GCF_000388065.1 Fonticula alba | reverse complement strand
GGGGGGCGAATTGTCAGCAGACCCAAAAGGCGGAAGGGGGGGGGAGGACACATCTGGAAGTTGCTGCGAAGGGCCGAGGGAGAAAGGGGGGGGGGGGGGGGGGGGGGGGGGGGGATAATCCCGCACGGGGTTCCCAGGGCGATGGGCGTTCCAGTGGGTGGAAAAGGAAAAGACACAGGTTAGACAGGAACCGGGATCGGCCCGGGCAATGCACTGTGCGCAGCCCCCACAGGGCATACGGCGACAGGCGCAAATGCATTCGCCCACACATGCGCATATGCAGATACACAAAAAAAAAACCCCACAGCACCGATGCACAACAGCAGCACACGCCACCGGACGCACGTAGTCCTCAAAGTCCTCCTCCTCATCGGGGTAATCGTTGGCCCAGAAGTCCTCGGCATTGGAGTCCTCATCGTCGTCCATGGCATCCTGGTCATACTCATTGGCCAGCATATCGTCATAGTCATCGAACCAGAAGTAGTTCTCCACATCCACGGCCCCGGGGCCGGAGGGCTCCGGAGCATTGGCATACCGCAGCAGGCTCTCATCGAAGGACTCGATGGTGCCAGCGTCATCGGCATCGATGCCAGCCCGGCCGGCATGCCCTCCCGGGCCCCCGGCCGCCCCGGCATCCGCCTCGCAGTACACATCGTACACATACTCCGAATGCCGGTCCCCGGTAGGCCCCAGGATGGACGGGTCGGCCGGCAGCCCGGCCGCCCGATCCGCATGCCCCTCCGCCAGGGCCTCCAAGTCGATGAGCCGGGCTCCGGCGGCCAGAGGCGCGGCGCTGGCTCGCTCGGCCGCCGTCAGTCGGCTGGCATCCAGCGCCGTGGGGGCCGCCCGTCGAAGGCGCGCAATCCGGAAGGTCTGCTGGCGCGAGGAGGCCCGATCCTCCCGCATCCGGTCAGTCCGTGCCTCCAGCAGCATCTCCCCCGACGGGAGGGCCTGGGCCCCGACCCCGGGACCAGCCGCCCGCCGGGGGCTGCCACTCGTCGGCGGGGCCGGCCCCCCCCAAAGGGGATGCGGCGGGAAGGCCGGGCTCAGCGGCGGACTCAGCGGCCGGTCCCCGGACGTCGAAGGCCCGGTGGGCGGCGCCGCCGCCGCCGCCGTCGCCGCCGCCGCCGCCGCCGTGAACGGGCCCGGGGCTCGAGGCCCGGACTTCGGGATGGTTGGCTTGAAGAGACCCACCGTCGGCCGCTTGGCTGGCCCCGGGCCGGGGGGGACCAGCATGGCCAGGTCCACCCCCTCGGCCTCTTCCGGGCGCCGGGTCGCGGCCGAGCTGGCAGCCGGGACAGCCCCGCCAGCATCGCCGGCTGCCGGCCCGGCCATTCGAGTACCCTGGGCTGGCGCCTCCGCGGTCGACACCGCGCCTCCGGTGCTCGGCTGACCGGCGGTCAGATTTTGCATGGCGTCATGCCGGCGCTTGGGATCCAGCAGCAGGGTCGGCAGACTGGAGGACGATTGCGTGGTTACCGCCCGGCGGAAGAGCCGCATGCGCTTGGCCCCGGCCGCGTCCGACGGGGTCGCACTGTCCGGAACAACTGTGTCCAGCGAAAGGCCGAGCCGGGGGTGTTAGCCAGCGGGTCTCGAGAGCAGGAGGGCGTCCAATGGGAGGAGGGAGGGGGGAAAGTGGAGGGGGGAAAGTGGAGGGGGGGGGGGGTCCTTGGCCGCCCTGGCCCGTGGCGCACCGAAAGTATCCAGTGGCTCATCATTCCGGCGACGCTTCACACGCAGAAAGACCAGGTCGTCGGGTGGCGCCTCGAGCGGGCTTTGCGCCGGCGGGGTGGCATGGGTGGCCGGCTCCGATCGCTGGCGCGACCTGTGCCCGGGGCGGCGAAAAACCACCCCGCCTGTGGCGGGGGCCGCGCCACCAGGAGCCGCAATGCGCACTGTGCGCCAGGTCACCGAACAACAAAAGAGGCAGAGAGAGAGGGAGGGAGGGAGGGAGGGAGGGAGGGAGAAGGCCATTGCCATGCATGGGTCAGTGCTTCTGTGACACTCCGGCCAGAATGCTGGCCGACACTGCGCATGCCAGCTGCCCCCAGGGGGGGTGGCTGCCACGCACCGGAGGGAGCGAGGCCCGGCAGGGCTCCAGGGGCCGCCGCGGCGATCCGGGACCTGGCGATGGGGGCACCACTCTCCGACATCTGGGGCTGGCGCACGGCAATAGAGAGTGCACGGACAGGTGGCTGCCGGGCGTAGGATGGGACAGGGGCGGGCGAATGTCCGGCCAAGCGGGCGGGAGGGGGCTGCCGGCAAGGGGAGGAGAGACAAAAAGGAAGGGACCGAAAGGCAGGGGGAGAGGGGGGGGGGGGAGTAGGCAGCTGGAGGGAAGTCTAGTTTGTGGATTGCCTGGCCGGGGCCTCGAGTCAAGCCCGGGGGCTGATATGCCGGCGTGAGCGTGGCGTGGCGCCGTGGCGCAGGGTGGTGCGGGGGGGGGGAGGGGGGGGGGGCTTACCTTGCGTGGGCTCCCTGCGTGTGTAATGCTCGCAGCGCCGCGGCAGCATGCGAGCCCGCCACACACGGGGGCACACGCGATGTTCGATCGAGGAAAGGCTTGGACCGCTGGCATGTGCCCCGCACGTGCAGGCAGACAATAACGTGGACTCCCGAACCCCGCCAAGCTCCCAACGTTTCGCTTCCGCTGCCGATGGATCGGGCTTCCATGCTTGGGGCAAATGCGTGCGGCTCGCGCACGGCGGCGTGTCAAAAATGGCCAAGCCGATACGGTATATTGAGATGGCCCTGGTGAAAGGGGTGCATGCGCGCAAAGGGCGAGGCGCCGCCGGCGCTCGCCACATTTCAGTCTGCCTCCCCTCGCCTCCCCAATCGAGTCATGGGCGTCTGCCGCCGTTGGCCCTTTCCCCTGTATGTGGGGGGGGTCTCCCGCCTGTCCTTCTGCCGGCGTGCGGCCACAACGGCCGGGGGCCACATGCCACATCCATATACACAGCGTGTTTATTCCTCGTCTCACATGGCGCCATGTCCCAGTGTGCCGGGGGCAGCGCGCGCACGCGCGCCATTGCCCGGCGTCTATGCCGCAAGGGGAGGAAAGGGGGCCACACACGGCGCGTGACCCCGGGTCAGCACAGGCGGGCGGGCGGGCGGGCGGGCGGGCGGGCGAGGCCGGCAGGAGACCCTGGCCGGGGCCCCTCCTCACTTCTTGGCCGGGACCACCAGGAAAATGTCCACATGGCAGCCGGATCCCGGCAGCGAGGGCAGGATATCCTCGGGGAACGGGGACTTGGGGCCATTGCGGACGAAGATGTCCCCGCCGAAGAAGCGCGCATACCGCCGAGCCAGGGGCAGGCCGAAGCCGAAGCCCGCCAGCGAGGCCCCGGACCCGGACTGCATGCCGGTCTGTGCCTGCAAGGCGAAATGGTTCGCGTCGCTGTGGCTATCGTGGATGGGTCTCTGTGTGTGTGTGTGTGTGTGTGTGTGTATGCGTGTGTGAGACAGGGCAAGGCAAAAAGGGGGACCGAGAGAAAGGCAGAGGAGGGGAGGAAGAAAGTGACATATATACATATGTATATATATATATATACTGGGAGGGAGAGAGGCGGGTCGCATCCGCGTGCACCAGCCGACCGGCCGGCCAGGCAGCGAGCATGCATGTGCCAACCACGAAGGAGGCCCGCGGAGGAGAGGGGGGAGGGGGGAGGGCGAGAGAACGCCGTACCGAGCTAAAGCCATAGTCCCAGACATTGTCGATGTTGGAGGGAATCCCATGGCCGGAGTCGGCCACCTGGATGCATACCACCTCGGGGAGGGACTGTGCGGCGGCCGCGGCAATGGCATCCCCAGCGGCGGCGGGGCCCTTGGCTGCGGTTCCGGGCAGGTCGCGCGCCCGCGCGAAGACCGGCGAGTTGGGCAGGCACCGGGCGGCCGCGGTGGCCGTCAGCCGGCTCAGCCGGAAGTACACCGGGCGAATGTTGTCATGGGTCAGGGCAAAGCGCCGGGCCGGCTCGTGGGCCTCGATGTCCCGGTCACAGGCGGCATTCGCCGCATTCTTCAACACCTCGGAGATGATGAAGGACAAGTGCGCCGGGATGTAGGCCGTGTGCAGGGAACTCCGGTCGGTGGAGAAATGCCGGCTGCCGATGTCCAACAGCGGCTCGATGATATCCGGGAAGAGCCCGGCATAGTAGAAGGAGCAAAGGTCCTGCACATCGCGAATGGCCGCTCGCATGAGGCGCCGGGTGTCCAGGTCCGTGCGCACGACCCCGATGAAGCTGGGGTTCTGCCCGGCCGTGGCGGCCACCAGCTGCCGGCGAAGTTCCGACAGCCCGGCATGCGCTTGGCGGCGCTCGGTTTCGCCATCGGTCCACTCGCCGCCGGATGTCGACTCATGGTCCGAGGTGTGCGACTCGGAGCCGGACGAGTCGGACGAGTCGGCCTCCGCCGCCCCGGAGGCCGAGTGCTCGGCCTCCAGCAGGACGATGGCCGCCTCCAGGCACTCGCGCCCGGGGAGCCACGTATCCAGGGTGGCCCGGGCCAGCTCCGCATACAGGCGGATGGCCACCCGCGCGTCGGTGGCCGCGTCCAGCAGCTGCATCCGGTCGGCCCGGGGGAGTTGGCGAATCCCCCGGCGGCTGTAGGCCTTGAGCAGTTCCGGCGAGGTGGCCCGTGCCAGGGCCGGGATGAAGGCCGTCAGTTCGTCGGCGATGGCGGTCAGCGTGTCGGTCACCTGCTGGCAGCGCTTGCGGTCCAGCAGCAGCAGCGGCATCGGTGCCGCGGACGCTCCCCCCTGGCCGGGGCTGGTGGCGCCTGGCCCGGTGCTCGAAGCGCCGGGGGCCCGAGTCGCGGCCCGGTTGGCGGTGGCCTTGCCGGTGGTCCCGCTGCCGGGCTGCTGCGTGCGGGCGGTGCCGCCGCCGCCGCCGCCGCTGCTGCTGCTGCTGCTGCTGCTGCTGCTGCTGCTGCTGCCACTCGGGCCGCCGGCGGTCGACGTGATGCCGAGGATGAAGTGCGACGTGGCGTGCAGATTGGTCACCGCCTGTTGGAATCCCGACAGGGCGCTGGCGAAGGCCGAGGGGAGCTTGGCTCCGGCGCGCTCGCCGTACAGCTTCTTCGTCTCGACATCCAGACGCTGCTGGATGCTGCGCGTCTGGAGCACGCTGACCGAGAGGAGCTCGCTGCAGGCAGGCGACCGGGAGGGGTGGTGGTGTTCGGTGGCATTGGCCGGTTACCGGGGGGGTGTGGGGGTGTGGGGGTGGGGTGGGGCATGAGTG
>NW_009242984.1:369398-371428 GCF_000388065.1 Fonticula alba | reverse complement strand
CCAGCACATCGGGTCAGGGGGCCAGGCGGGCAGGATGACGGGCAGGGGCAGGGACGCACAGGAACAGGGCCGCCAAGCAGTGGTCCCCCTTGGCCAGGAGGGCCCGAGCCTCGGGCAGGCGTTTGCCCTGGTCACTTGGGGCCAGGGACCCGCTGGTGGTGCGCGCCTCGATCGTCTCCTCGGCGAAGGAGATGGCCGACCGAGCGGCCTCATGCACCGGGGTTGCCAGCCCCATGAGTCCATCGACCGAGGGCAGGTCCGTGGTGCCGGGGCCGCCGAGTCCGGCCCCGGCGCTGGCCGTCGCCGTCGCCGCCGCCGCCGCCGCCGCCGCCGCCGCCACCACCGACGGCGGCAGGCCGCTGATGGCGCGCTGTGCCTCGGCCAGGTGTGATGCCCAGGGGCCCGCCGAGCCCGGGCCGTCCAGGCGCCGGGGAGCCACCGGCCAGATGACCGTCGAGGGGCCCCATGCCCCGGGCCGGGGAGATCCCCCGGCAGCCGTCCGGCCTGCGGCAGGCCCGGCACCGGCCGCGGCCGCCAGTTCGGCCATCGACACACTGCCGGGGGCCGATGTGGACAGCCTCCGGTGCGTCGAGGGCAGTGTGCTGGTGGTGGCCGGAGCGGTGGTGGCGGCGCGCCGGGGGCCGGGGTCACGACGCCGCGCGCCTGGCGGCCCCGGCACCGCCCGCCCACTGAGCCCGCGCGCGGTTGTGGCGATCAGGGCCGCACGCGCAGCGACCGCAGCGACCAGGGCCCGTGGCGGCCCGGGTGGGCCAGCGCGTCCGAAGGGGTTCAGCATTCGTGGCAACAGGCGATCACCGAGCAGGGGAGGGGGGGAGAGAGAGAGAGGGGGGGAGGGAGCACCAGCGAGAGGAGGGGGGAGAGGAGGGGAAAGGGGGGGGGGGAGATCGAGAGCCAGTGGCGATCTGCGGCAGATGCCCGGGTCCTAGCGGGACAAGCGGGCGAAGGGTGGCCAGGCTTTAGTCCATGTCGCTGGCCGGGCCCGGAGGACCGCCGGCACCTGCGATCGGCCAGAGCCGAGATCGCCTCCCGGCACAGGCGCGGCCCGGGGGCTCTGGTGCATCGCCCGTGTGGCGCAGCGGTCCCCGGGGTGCGCGATCCCCGCCGCCGGCTGTAGCAGGCAGGGCCCCCCCCCCCCCTCCCCGGTCCGGCGCCCTGCTCCCCGACTAGCATGGGGATGGTGCCTGAACGCGGCCGCTGGCGAGTGCCGGCGCTGTGCCGCCAATGCGCACAGCACTGGGCGGTACGGGTGGGCGTGATCGTGCGCTGGTCACGCGGCGCGGGGCATGACAGGCTCCGGAGCGCGGCGGGGTCCACCCCCCGGCATGGCTTCCCCCGGGGGGGGGGGCCAGCCTCGGGTGGGCGGCTGGGAGGGCTGTTTTCCCGCTTCCACATTCGCCTGGCACGGTTGCGGCGGAGGGGGGGGGGGGGATCGTGAAACGCCGCTTCCACAGCTGCCGGCGTCGCGCCGCGCCAGCGCCGGAGCGGGGAGGCCGCCCCAAGACCGCTGAGCGACCCGGCCCCGCCGGGAGGCGGCCTCCTGCCGGCGGAGGAGAGCCCAGTTTCCCCGCTCCAGTCCGGGCCCCCCCCCCCCCTCGGCCGGGGGCGAGTTACCCCGTATTCGGCCTCCACCAGGGGGGGAGGAGCGGGGGGGCTCCCCCTATCCATGTGGCTGGCGGCTCCGGCGCCGGCCCGCCACGCGCCTGGCGCAGGAATAAAAGCAGGAAGAAGGGGAAGCCGGCAAAGTGGCCCTGGGGGCGGCGGAACCGAGGCGAGCCTGCCGACGGACCCTGCCCGGCGAGGGCGGGGGGGGGGGGGGGGGCGCCTGCGTGGAGGGACCGCCAGCGCTCGGCGCCGGCACGGGTTTCGCCGCACTGGCCTCCCCGTAGCACCCCCCCTCCCCCTGCCCGGGGGGAGGGGCGGGACACCGGCGGGCCCGGCGAGCGGGATGAAATGCGAAATACAATAATCCGCCCAGATCCAAACATTGGCTCGGTGTTAGTGGCGTCGGG
>NW_009242984.1:364072-364760 GCF_000388065.1 Fonticula alba | reverse complement strand
CCCCCGCCGCCCGCCCTCGCTCCTACTTCCCCCTCGCCCCCTCGCCCCCGCCCCCTGCGGCCGTGCCCCTCGCCTGCCTCTCCCCCCCTCCCCACCCACCGGCGCACGCAGGGCCCCGTCAAGCATGAGCGGAGGCTACAACCCCCCGGTGGGGGGCCCCCCGCCGGGGTCGCTCATGAGCCGGCGGATGTCCGTATCGCTGGCCTTCACCTCGCCGCAGGGGCCGCACTCCTCCTCGCGCACCAAGGCCGCCGGCCCGGCCACCCCCACCCACGAGGTGGCCGTGGTCACCGAGGTGCCGGTCCAGCAGGCGGTCAATGCCCAGGTGCTGGAATCCGTGCCGACATCCTCCTCGCACGCGACCCACGAGAAGTCCACCCTGAGCGGGGCCTTCGTCAGTGTGTTCAGCTCGCGCCGGCGCAACCGCGATGCCAAGGCCGACTCCACGGCCATCTCCCTGCCGATGGGCATGGGCGGCGAAGCCGGCGACTCGGTGTCCGGTGTGCCGGACTCTCCCGGCGGCCGCGGCGGCCCGGCCGACTTCCATGCCAAAAGCTCCGGCGCCATTGGCGACCCGGTGTTGCAGTATCAGGTGCGTGGCCCGGCGGCCGCCCCCTCCGTCCCTTCCTCGCCCGTCGGCCCTTCTCCCCTCTATCTGCCTGGCCCATGCCGACACTCACCCCCCCCC
>NW_009242984.1:356046-363423 GCF_000388065.1 Fonticula alba | reverse complement strand
CCCCCCCCCCCCCCCCCCCCCCCCGCGCCGAACGCAGACCCTCCCGGAGGAGTCCGGCGAGACCGTGCTCGAGGAGTCATCCACCGACTCGGACGGCGAGGGCTCCTTCCCGCCCCCCTCGCCGGCGGTCTTCTCGCCGCTGCCCAGCCCGGATCTTTGCGACCCGGGGCTACTGCCCTTCCCCTTCCTCAGCCCGCCGGCCACGCCATTGACCCCGAGCACCGCGGCCGCCCCGGCCGCCCCGACTACCCCGGCTGCCGCCCCGGCCCCCGGCGCCGACAGCCACCCCGCGCCCGGGGCCGAGGCGGACTTCGATTATGACGCGGCCGAGGCCCATGCCCGGGCCTTCCACCGGCCCCCCCGGCGCCAGGCCGACGGCCTGCTCGGGTCCTGGGTCATGTTCCATGATGGCGACCCCTCCCGGCGGCAAACCTACCAGCGGTGGATCCCCCGGTTCCTGGTCCTCCATCGGGACGGGCTGATCGTGCGCAATCGCCGGTCCCTGTCCCTGCAGCTGAGCGGCATCCCGCCCGGCACGCGCACCGCCAGCGGGTCCAATGGCCGGTCCAACCGCCGGTCCTGGCTCCAGGGCAAGCCGGTGGACCTGCCCTCCATGTACCTGTCCCGGGCTGTGGACTTCTCGGCCGGCATGATGGCCGGCTCCTCGGCCAGCCTGTACGACGGGTCCGATGGCGGGTCCGGCGCCCCGGAGGCCGGGCATATGGCCCCTCGGGCCAGCAGCCGGCCGGCCTCCTCCTCCTCCTCGTCCTCCTCCGGGCTCGGGCCCACCGGCGGGCGCTTTAGCAGCGACTTCCCCGTGTCGGGCACCGGGCATGGCAGCAGCGGCCGGGCATCCATCCAGTCGCTGCCCGGCGGCAGCAGCAGCAGCAGCAGCAGCAGCATCGGCACCAACCGCGCGGCCAACTCCTTTTCCATCGACCATGCCGGGTACATGCGCCTGTCGGATGGCTCGCTCGGGGCGGGCGGCGGCGGCGGCGGCGGCGGCGGCGGCGGCGGCAGTGCCGGCACCTCGGCCGAGTCCGGCTTCTCCCCGCTGGCCCCGCCGCTGGTGGAGTATGACAACTACGGCAAGCTCGACCAGTCCACCGAGTACGAGGTGGTCCTCTGCGCCAACAGCTTCAAGTCGGTCTACATCGTGGCGGCCGACTACAAGCTCATGACCCGGCCCTTTGTCATCCGCATCATCCCGCCGATGGCCCCGGACCAGAAGATCCAGCACGCCTACAATGTTGCCTTCAACTCGCACTCCGACATGACCCTCTGGATTCGGTCCATCCTCCCCCTGCTGGAGCCCTCCAAGGTGGACCGGTCGCTGATCGAGGTCCTGCGTGTGCCGTGCGTCTTTCCCGCCGCTTCACGCCCCCCCCCCTCCCCCTTTTTCTCTTTCTCTCTTGCTCCACGCGCCCGGGGGACATCGCCCATCCCCCCTTTCATGGCCTCGCCGCACGCACGCCCCGCTCACCTGCCTTCTCCCCGCCGGTCCTTCTCCCGCCATGGGGCGCGTGCGGCGTGCCGCAGCAAAATCCCCACCCCGGTCTTTGGCCAGCCCCTGGCCAGTGTGGTCCTCCGTGACGGCCAGGCCATCCCCGATGTCCTGACCGCCTCGGTCAACACGCTCATTTCGCTGAACGGTGCGTCGTCTTCGATCGTCTCCCTGCCCCTCTCCCCCATGGCGTGGTGTCTCCCCCCCCCCCGCCCCCTGCTTTCGTTGCGGCGCATCCCCCCCGATGCCCGGCTCTGACCATTTCCCCTCCCCTCCTACCTTTCCACTTCCAGGCCACTCGGTCGAGGGTATTTTCCGTCGGTCCGGCTCCATTGCCCAGATCAACGCCGTCAAGCGCTTCATCGATGCCAGTGCGTAATCCCCCCCCTTTACATCCTCCGCGTTGTCCACCTCCGCCTGCCCGTTCCCCCCCCCCCTCTCTCTCACACACCGCCAGACCGCGACATCCATCTCATCCCCAACACCAACCCGCACGTTGTCACGGCCATCCTCAAGAACTTCCTGATGGAGCTGCCGGAGCCGCTGATCCCGTACCAGGTGTACTCGTCCTTCGTGGACGTGAATGTCGAGCGCATCGAGGACTGCGTCAACCGCTTCAAGGCGGCCCTCAGCATGATCCCCGTGGTCAATGCCTGGGTGCTGTCGTACATCGCCAACTTCGTGCGCTTCTGCGTCATGTTCTCCGACACCAGCTTCATGGGCTACGAGAACATGGCCACCATGTTCGGGCCGAGCATCCTGCGCAAGCAGAATGCCACGGCCGAGGAGCAGGCCCTCAGCGCGGCCGTCGTGCGCAATGTCCTGACGGCCTTCTTCAAGCTCTTCAACCGCCTGGACGTCCCCCAGCCGCTGGAAGAGGTGATCCGCCAGCAGTTCGGCGACGATGAGCTCCTCAATTACGGCCCGTACGCCAGCGCCGTGTCCAACCACCTGAGCGCGTCGCAGATCCCGCTGGAGTTTGACCCCTCGCGCGCCGGGCCCATCTACGATGGCTACCTGTTCAGTGCGTCCCCCGCATGCCCCCCCCCCCCCCCCCTTGCTCTCTCTCTTCCTTCACGGCCGCGCACCACCTACCACTGATCGCGCCCGCCTCCCACTCGTCGCTCTTCTCGCTGACCCCCCGCCCCGCCCCGCACCGCCCCGCACCGCCCCGCACCGCCCCACACGCACGCACGCACGCACGCAGACACCTCCCTCGTGCTCGGGTCCAACGACGGGCTGGCCTCCACCGAGCTCGGAGACACGGTCGACCTTCACCACATCAAGGCCTTCCCGACCACCCTCTCCCGGATGCCGTACCCGCTGGCGCCCTTCCCCGGGTCCAGCAACTTTCGCATGCTGCCGGCCCTGTTCAAGCCCTTCCGGCAGTTCCAGTTCGAGCCGGGCATGTTCACCCTGCTGGCCATTTGCGGGACCAATTCCCAGCTGACGCACTTCCGCATCCACTCCAAGGAGTGGGTCTTTGAGCGCATCCCCGGCACGGCCAATTGCCATGCCTTTGCGTCTTGCGACCGGCTGTGGGAAGTGGTGGCCGCGGTGGAGAATACCCTGCATGTGTTCATGTTCGAGGGCCTGCGCGACTTGAAGCTGGACCACGGCCGGGCCAAGTACAACAAGGTCAAGGAGTTCCGCCTGGCCCAGAAGCCCATCTTCTTGCGCATGCTCAACCGAAGCAATGTGGTCTTTGGCTTTGGCCAGCCCCTGGCATCGGTCCATTCGCTGGACCTGCGCACCGGCATCAGCACGCCGCTCGTGGTGCAGAAGGACCTGGTGGCCGGCGGCAGTGGCGCGGGCGGCGGCCCACCGGCCCCGGGCCCCGGCTCGGCATCGGACGGCACCGGCCCGGGCGTCGGCACGGTCGTCCCCTCCATCGGCGCGTCGCTGGCCGATTCGCGCATCACCTCCCGCGGGGGGACCCTCGGCCAGCAGATCCCCGTGGACGCCACCTACCTGGCCCCGACGCGGGAGTACTTCATTGCCTACACGCGGACCGGGTACTTTGTGCCGCGTGGCAGCCAGGCCAAGACCCGCGCGTACCAGTCCACGGCGGTGTCCTTCGATGCGCCGGTCCTGCGCGTGACCGCCTCCTCCTACCGGGGAACCATCGTCGTGGTGCATGCGGACTTCGTGTCGGTGGTCAACTGCGCCACGCAGTCCGTGGTGCAGCGCATCATCCTGCAGCACTCGGTGCCGCGGCCGCTGGACGGCGAGGCCGAGGCGGCGGCGGCGGCGACGGCGGCGACGGCGGCCGGGCCTGTCCCCGGCCCGGCCCCCGGGTCGATCACCATCCCGCGGCGGCGCCGGGCGGACATGCTCTTCAAGGGCCACTACCTGGCAGCCGATGCCATCCACGGGTATTTGGACTTGCACTTTGGCAAGTTCCCCAAATACTGGCGCCGGTGTGGGGTCATCCTCAGCGACAAGATCTTTTACATTTTCACCGGCGAGCCCGGGCAAAGTCCCCTGTGGCTGGCGGTGAATCTGAGCCGGGCCCGGATGTTGGATTCGAATTCCATCCTGCAGCACACCCAGCGCCGGACCATTGTCCTGGCCACGGCCAATGGCCGGCACACGTTGATGATGCGCTCCACCGTCGGGTACCGGTTGCTGGATGGCGGCGAGGTGGATGTCGACCCGGATCCCGATGTCCAGGCGGCGGCCGACGTCGATTGGGCCACCTGGCGGTCGCACTTTGTCCGGTATGGCGGTGTCCTCCCGGCGCCGGGGTCCATCCTGCCGCTGCTGTCGCAGGTGAGTGACCTGGCGGCGCCGGGCACGCCGGCCGCCGGCACGCCCACCACCACGGCGGCCCTGCGCGCGCCGGGCACCAGCGGCGGGGCCCCGGCCTTTTCCTCCTCGCAATCGACGCCGCATCTCTTCTCGCCGGATCAGCCGAGCCTCCGTCGGCAGGGATCCATGCCGGACACCAGCAGTCTGGGGTCGATGGTGGGCGGCGGGGCCGACCGGCGGGCCGGTGGCGGCGATGCACATACGCCCGTTCGCCGGTCGGCGTCGACCCTCTCGGCGCTGGGCAGCGACACGGCCCTGCACCATGCGCTCCACCAGCCGTCGCTGGGGGCCGGTGGTGGCGGCCCGGGCGGCCAGGCCGGCTCGCTGCCGGGCTCGGATCTCCGCATCGAGGTGACATCCATCAGCTCGGACGAGGAGGATGGCGGCTCCTCCGGCAATGGGGGGCTGTTGTCGGGGCGGGCCCCGGCCAGCCCCCTGTTGTCGGGCATCCCGCCCGAGGCCCACAGCCCGGCCCTGTCGCCGATGCCGGGCTTGGAGCCGGGCCCGGGCGCCCACTTCCCGGAAGCGAGCCTGGTCCGGTCGACGACCGGCCCCGGCGGCGGTGACGCCGAGCCCGGCACCGGCAATTCCACCGAGTGCGAGGATGACGATGAGGATGGCATCATTTCGTCGGTGGCGCTGACCGGCCTGTCGGACGATGACGAGGGGGCCTCCCTGCTGTCGCCCTCGTCCGGCGGCTACCCCCTCGGCGAGGACGCCAATGTGTGTGTCCAGATCCCGGCCGAGGAGCAAGAAGCCCACTGTTGTACGTGCCAGCGCGCCCCTGCCAACATACTCTGTGGGCGTTTCGCGCGAGAGGAGAGACACCCCCGGCCGGCACTCTACGACCTGTTTGTGCTGCGCCCGGCGCTGTTTTCCTTTCTCCTTTTCTCTTTTTCTCTTTTTCTCTTTTTCTCTTTTTCTGTTTTTCTCTTTTTTTTTCTGTTTTTTTCTCTCTCCTTCTCTCTCTCTCTCTCTCTCTCTCTTTCTGTCTTTGCCTCTCTCCCCCTCTCCTTCTCCCTCTCCTTCTCCCCCTTTCCCCCTCTCCCCCTCTCCCCCTCTCCCCCTCTGACACAATCTCTCCCCGCTCTTCGGACACACAGACTCTGTCCTCGGATCCCTGCCCCTGTACCCGCCCCTGTGGTATCCCACGCATGTGGTGCAGTACCTGGGGTTCGTCGGGCTGGCCGCAGCGGTGGAGCCGCTGCACGCCCTGCTGGAGCGCATTGCCGCACATGCCACTCGCAAGGCCGGGGTCCAGCACATCCCCCCATGCCCGCTGGATGGGCAGACGCTGCTGCAACTGACCGACGAGGATATCCTCTCGCTGGCCGGGCTGACCTTCGGCAAGCGGCTGCTCCTGCGTAAGCGCATCCGCGAGCTCCGGACCTCGGTCAATGCCACCCTGCTGGCGGAGCTGGAGTTGCTCGGCGAGCAGACCGGCCCCGGCACCGGCACCCGATACAACCTGACGCAGGTGGTGTCATTGACCGGCGGCGCGGCTGGCGCCGGGCTGCTGGCGTCGCCGAGCCCGAGCGCGGTGGCGGCCGCCACCGCGGCCGGGGTCCAATCCCCCGCGGCGGCGGCGGCGGCGGCGGCGGCGGCCTCCACCCCCGGGGCCTTTGTCCAGTCGCCCCATCAGTCCCTCTCGGCGCTCTTCTCGCCGGCCCCCTCAGAAAGCTCCTGGACATCGCCGCACATCCGGGCCCGGTCCACCGGGCCGATGGTCCTGAGCCCGTCACCTCTGGCGGCCGGTGGCGGCGGCGGCGGCTCGACCCCGGCGGCCCGGCTACTGGCGGCCGACAGTCACACTCGCAGCGCCAGCCTCTCGGCCGCGGCCGGCGGCGGGGGAGGGGTGCTCGCCTCGCCGGGCCCCGGCGACACTGGCGCCCTCGACCGGACCCCCTCCAAGTCGGCTTCCCACTCGCCGAGTGCCAGTCTCCTGGTGGCGGGTCCCGGGTCGCCGACGGTCGGGGCCGGCGGCTCGACGGCGGCCAGCTTGCACCCGGCCCCGCTGTTTTCCCCGGCCCCCTCGGGGTCCTCGTCCGGCGGCAGTGGCGGCGGGCTGCTGATGGTCGATACCTTGGCGGTTCCGATGTCGCCGTTGTCCAACACCGGGGCCCTGGATTCCTCGCCGACCATGCCCTCCTACTCGGCCAGCATGTCCTGCCTGCAGGTGGCTTCGACCTCGGGGGGGGCCGGGCCGGGCACCCCCGGCGGCAGCGGCGCGTCCTTCGGGCAGCGGCCCCTTTCCCACCACCCGGCCATGGGTGGCTCGCTGGGGCTGCTGTCCCCCGGCGGCGGCGGGGGCACCGGCACTGGCGGGACTCCCACCCCGACCACGGCCATGCCCCCCGGGGCCGGGGCCGGGGCCGGGGCCGGGGCCGCCCACCCGCCGGCCCACTCCTCACAACTCAGCCTGGCGGCCGGGGTCAATCGCATGGGCGTCGGTGTGGCGCCCAGCCTGACCAAGGCCAGCGAGGTGCACGATGATGACCCCTCCGGGCCGCGGGTGGCCGTGCTGCCGGAATCCCACGCGTACGCCACCACCCTGTTGAGCTTCGGCCTGGGGCCGGATGGCTGTCCGCTGGAGCTGCCGTCCACGTCGTTTGTCCCGTCGCCGGCGTCCTCGCCCTGGCGGCAGCGCTTCCTCGGCCCGATGGCCGACCAGCCGGAGGTGGTGACCGGCACGGCGGGGGAAGTCCGGCCGCACTTGTCTGCCGGCGTGGCGGCCACCGGCTCTGCCGGCGGCGGCGGCAGCGCCGCCGCCTCGCCCGCCTTGGCCCCTGTGTCTTTGGAGGAGGCGCGCGTCTCGTGGAACGCCAGCACGGCCAAGCTCTTCGACCAGGCGCGTAACGTCAACCAGGCCTCCCTGCAGCTGGTGTACGGGAACAATGTGGTCTTGCTGGCCCGCTTCCAGACCCCGGAGCAGGGCGGCACCAACCTGTACCAGCTGCGCTACATGTCGGACGGTGGCGAGTACTTCTGATGCGCATTTCATATACATATACCTGGTGATAGTGTTGCTGCTGTTGCTGTTGTTGCTGCTGTTGCTGCTGTTG
>NW_009242984.1:352219-352917 GCF_000388065.1 Fonticula alba | reverse complement strand
GGGGGGGGGGGGGGTATCCTGTGGCGGGCCCGCCGCTCTCGAGGCCTGTGATACCGGCGCCCCCGGCCCCTTCTCGGCCTGCGCGTCCGGGCCGCTCGGGGGAGGGGGTCTCTCCCGTGCACGCGCGCACGCCCTGGACAGGTCCTCCCTTCTCGGGCCGGGACCGATCGGATGCATGTAAGATCTGCCCGCAGGTGCGATGTGGCCTCGGGCCGTGCAGACGCGCGCCCTTCCCCTGGGAAGCGGCCGATCGTCCGGCCCAAAAAAGCACATGGCCATCTCCAAACGAGCGGGGCCGGGGGCGGAGTATGTGTTGTGTCCGGGCACGCCGAGGGCAGGGCCGCCGCCGGCGGCGACCCACACATCGCCCCGTGGGGGAGGGCGGGGGAGGGCCGCGAAGACAGAGACTGGCGGCGGGCGGGAGACGGGCGAAAGATGGTCTCCCAGCCCCAACTCCCGGGCAACAGTGAGCCCGGGGGGGCGGGGGGGGGGGGGGGGCGACGCCTCTTGGGCCGGCAGCAGTGGCGGCAGCACTCCGGGGCAACCCCCGCGCCCCGGCGCCGGTGCGCTCCATCGTCCGGCACCTCGCCCCGGGCCAGGTGCCCCTCGGCCTGTGAGAACCAGCGCCGGCGACGCACACGCCCACACACGCCGGCACTCTGAGATCTGCCATCTCCCCCCGCCGCCCCCCCTCCCGG
>NW_009242984.1:350694-352209 GCF_000388065.1 Fonticula alba | reverse complement strand
TGTTGCTGCTGTTGCTGCTGTTGCTGCTGTTGCTGCTGTTGCTGCTGTTGCTGCTGTTGGTGATCGTGGTGGTGATGGTGACAACATTGATGACGGTGACGATGCCGCCGACACCGACGCATGAAGCGCAGAAAAAGACGCGACGCCCAAAGAGCAGTGGCAAGGAGGAACTCGAGGGCCTGTGTCTGCTCCTTTGCCTCCTCTCACCCTCTGCTGCTGCCTATGTGTCCTCCTGTTCTTCCCTCCCTCTCTCGGCCTCTCTCGGCCTCGCGCTCATACGTGTCTTCTACATGTCCCTTCATCACCGTACGGACGCATACACACGCGGCACCAGGGACTTGGGGAGCAGCGGGAGCACACATATAGAGTGCCTCCCCTCCCCGCTCCTCGTCTCCTTGTACAGCCCCTGACACACATATGCCCCCCCCCCTCCTCCTTGCTCTCTGCTCTCCTCCTCCTCCTCCTTCTCCTCCTCCTGTGCACCTTTGTGTGTGCGTGCCCCGGCGTATGTGGCCTCCCACAGTCGAGAGGTATCCGGCCCCGAGGCCGATACATGGCGAACGCACACGAAATACACACGTCAGCATACATATGCGTAGTGGACTGCCCCTCCTCTTTCCACATTGCACACACACGCACACACACATGCGCGGCATGGATGGCCGCATGCCGGAGGGCACTCCGCTCGTGTGTAGGAGATTTGGGCGCATGTGCAGCAGACACCGGGTCGCAGGAGAGGGGGCCCCTCCCGGTTTTCCTGCGAGGCCACACCCCCAGTCCAGCGGGCGTCGCCGGCAGAGTGGGGGGCCCGGGCAGGGGCTGTCTTTGGAGACCGCACATTCTGTCTCTCCTACCGCATCAGCACGGCGGCCATCCGAATAGCCCAGAGGCCGCGACAATGTGACACTCGGCGCCCCGGGCGAACACGGCGCACATGACTGGGACAACGGCATTCCCGACTGTCAGCATTCCGGGCCCTGCCTCCCCCGGCCCCCGGCCCCCCGGCCCCGGACTCGACGCCGCTGGCGGGCCCGGCCGTTATCTCCCCTCGGCTGGCAGACGCTCTGCTGCCCCCCCCCCCCCCCTCCCCCCCATCGAGAGATGTAAGTGCCCGCGCCGGGGCTCCACCACACGGCGGGCATCGAGATGAGGGGCTCATGCTGGCGCAGTCAATGACGGCCAGAGCGTATCTCCGCCGCCTTGTCACCCCCCGCCCGGCCGGCCCCAGGGCGGCAGGCACGCCGGTCCAGTCTAGACCCTAGCGCTTGGGCTTTCCTCCCCCTCCTGGCTCCCTGGTGCGCGCGCGCGCACACATAGAGCCACACTCGGCCGGGCTCGCGGTCAACGGCCCTTCGCCGCGAGGCCGCCCGGCGGCGCCTCTCCGCTCGCGCCCGTTGGAAAAGGTCGGGGGGATGTGGGGGGTCGGTACCGGTTGCACAAACATTCGCCATTCGCATGGAAGCATACCCCGGAAGAGGGAACCCGGGGTGGTGCTGTTCGACCGGGGGGGGGGGG
>NW_009242984.1:336911-350642 GCF_000388065.1 Fonticula alba | reverse complement strand
CACACGCCGGCACTCTGAGATCTGCCATCTCCCCCCGCCGCCCCCCCTCCCGGAAGGGGTGCTGACTCCGCGCCCACAGCGGCGGGTAGAAAGCATTTGCCGTGCCCCCGGTTCCGGAGCACCAGCGCCCCCCCCCCCCGCCCCCGGCCGCCGGCGCCGCGGAGCGTGTTAATACGCGGGGGCGGGGGCCAGAGGCATAGTCTCTGGGAACGGCCGGATCGTGGACCGTCACCAACACCGCAACAAGGGGGCGGGGCTCGGGAGGTCCATTGGCGGCTGTGTCGGCCCTTGGGCGCTCGGGCGTGTCCGTGCCCCGATGCGGACACTGTGGCGTGTGTGTGTGCGTGTGTGTGGATGCGGGATGTGGAGGAGCCCGGGTGCGGGGGGCGGGGGGGCATTTGTGTTGGGCTTCTTCCCGCGGCGGGGCAGAAACGGGCCTTCTTTCCGGCGCCGTGTGCACAGACACACACACACACACACACAGAGAGGGAGAGCGCTTCTCGACAGTTTCCCCAGTGGGCGGGCGGCCGGCCGGGCGTTTCCGGCCCCTGCCCCCCCTCCCCCCCCCCCCACCGCTGCCCAGGGCCGAGGGCAACGTCAAACCGTGCACCCGCGCGCGCGCGCAGCTCCGCGGAGCCGCAGTCAGTCGGGAGCTGTGCCCCCTCTATCCCCCAACAGAGGGGCGCCGAGCGATCTCTACAAGCGTCTGGGGGGGGGGGGGGCACAGCAACAAACGCAAGGAATCACCTAAAATGGGGACACGTCGCCGCTACGACGGCGAGACCCGGCCAAGATGCAGGCCCCTCGGAAGTGGGCGGCTCCCGTGTGTGTGCGCGCGCGCGCGCGCGCGCGGAAAACAAGAAGCACGCCTCTCCCTCGCCTCCCCTGACCCTGGGCGAACCACCGGGGGGCGCCCGCTCCTGTTGTCTCTGCCCTCGTCCCCCCCCTCCGTGACCGTGTGTGTGTGTGTCTGTCAGTAGATGTGGGTGGTCTTGTCAGAGCGCCCGACGGCCGGCCCGCCCCCGGCCAGGACTCGCGACTATGTGCGCGCGCGCGCGCGCGCCCCGCGCTAGATGGCAGATCGGCGCGCCTGTCCGTCCAGGGGGTGTATTTTTGTGTAAGCCCTATCCCGGCGTTGGGCTCCCCCCGCCCAGTCATTACCTCCTCCGGCAGCCAGGCCGGCAGGGAGTTTGCCAGGGGGCGCAGGGGTGGGAACATGGCCCCCAGCGGCGCAAGTGCGTGTGTACACACGCGCGTACGCGCGTCTGCATGCGCGCGCTCGGGGGTGAACATCGCACCTGGGAGCCCATCTCCGCGCGCCGCGGCGTGGACCATGCCCATCCCCTGGGTGCGTGTGTGCCGTCCCCCGCCGTTCTGGCGCCCCTTCCGCGAGAGGGCCCGCCCGCCAGCCCGGGGGACCTGGGACACGACCGGCCGGCCGCCGTTAACACCGCCTCCCTAACCGCCGCGGCGGGCTGGACCCTCTAGTCTCTCTCTCTCTCTCTCTCTCTCTCTCTCTCTCTCTCTCGCCCGGGGAGCCGGCTGACAAACCGTTTCCCTCCGAGGGCACGCCGACACGCGAGCAGGGGGGCGATCCCCCTCCCCGGGGCCCGGAACTGGACTCCCCGTTCGGGGGGATAATGGGCCTTTCTTTATTATGCCGCCGTTCCTCTATCCCTCAAGACGACGGACCGTGGTGCGTGGGAGGCCAAGACACCGACGCGCGCCGGAGACTTCGCCCGCCCCCCCCCCCCCCCGCTTCCCCCTCAACACGGCTGCGCGGAGGGGAGCGCCTGCCGGTGCCGCTCTAGCCCCGCTGCGGTCCCCCCCCCCCGGGCGGGCGGGCGGGGAAGGCAGGCAGACGCAAACTGGCGCGCGCCGGGCGCATATTATTGTGCACATCCGCGCCCCCACCCCCTCAACCCCCCGGGGAGCCGGAGCGCCCGAGCAGGGGCGCGGGGGTCGAGAGCGGGTCCAACCGCCTCCGGCCCGCCTCCCTTGTGTGCCGGGCCCGAGGCGGGGTCGGGGCGGGCGGGCGGGCGGCCGACGCCCGGAGGCCGCAGCCAGCGCCGGGACACTGGCCGGCGGGGGGCGGTTATCTTTTTTCGCGACCCGGCGCCCGTCCCGGCACCGCGGATGGCGGCCATCCGTTATCCCTCCCCCCCCTCCCCTTTTGATCCTTCCCCCCTCCCTCTTCCCCCTCTGCGCCTTCCTGCCGCTGTCGCTGTCGCCGTCGCCACCGTCGCCGCCACCGCCGTCGCCACCGTCGCCTTAGCCCCGAGTGCCCGCGCAGCTCCGGCCTTTCCCCCGGTATCCCCCCTTGCCCAGCTCACGGCTCCACACCCGTCCCCTTTCTCTCTCTCTCTGTCTCTCTCTCTCTCTCTCTCTCTCTGTCTCTCTCTCTCTCTCTCTCTCTCTGTCTCTCTCTCTCTCTCTCTCTGTCTCTCTCTCTCTGTCTCTCTCTCTCTGTCTCTCTCTCTCTGTCTCTCTCTCTCTCTCTGTCTCTCTGTCTCTCTGTCTCTCGGTCTCTCCCCCCTCACCCCCACCTTCCCGCCCCCCTTTCTTCCCCACCCTCCCCTCGACGGCCCCGGTCGCGCGTGCGCCTAGGCTGTCCCCACTCGGATAACCCACGCCCACTCTCCCGGTAGACCTCCCCTCGTCTCTCCCCAGGTGTGTGTATGTGTGACCCCGCCTCCCGGCCCCCGCCCCCCTCCCCCGGCCCCGCCTTCGCCTTCGCCTTTTCCTTACCCCACGCCCCGCAGCATGACCTCCACTTCGGCGACCGCCGGGGCGGTCGCCGCCCCGCACGCTGGAGCCGCGTCGCCGCCCCCCGCCGCCCCCGAGGCGCATGGTGACCTCGCCGTCGCCGCCTCCCCCCACCCGTCGGCCTCCTCATCGACCATCGAGTCGGACTCGCCAGGACCCGCCCCGATGGCCTCTCTGCCTCTCCCCTCGCGCGAGGATGACACCTCGGACCCCGAGGAGGACGACGAGGACAATGACGAGGATGAGGACGACGAGGAGGAGGACGACGAGGACGACGAGTCCTACGACGACGGCTCTTCCGACATCTACGTCGATGCCTTCACCGACAATGGCGCGCCACACGCCTCGGCCGCCATCATCGGCGGCTACGCCGAGCACTCGGACCACCATCACCACCACCACCACCATCACCATCACCACTCCGACGGCGGCCCGGCCACCGGCCCCAGCAGCCCCGGCCAGCCGCACCAAACCGACGAGTACAAGCTGATCGCCAAGCTCCTGGATCTGGACGATCCGCGCATGACCGAGGACCTGCTGAATGTCTTCCTCGAGCACGGTGCGCCCTCCCTTTTGTCTCCCCTGCCCCGCCCCTCGCCCGATCCATGCGCGTCACCTTGCGGCGCCCCCCCCCCCCCCCCCCCCTGTCCCATGTCCCGCCACGCTCACCTCTGCCGTCCCCCTTGTCTGTCGGCCTGGCCGCCCGTGTACAGACTCCGCCCTCGAGCAGCTGGTCATGTTCATCACCCGCAATGACCCCACCTACAAGCCGGTGCCGTGCGTGTGCTGCCCTGTGGCCATCCCCCCCCCCCCCCCCGCCCCATTGCTCGTCCACTCACCCCGCGTCGTGGCTTTCTCTCTCTCCCTCTCTCCCCCCCTCCCCGGCCTGCCCCACTGCCCGCACTCTCGGTGGCTGCAGCGGCGCGCCTCCCCGCGAGCGCGACCAGTTCGCCGACCCCATGGCCCTGCGCCGGTCCTACCACGCGATGGAGCTCCTGTCGGATGCCAACTCGCCCATGACCAACAAGCTGATCGTCCACCGGTGCCCGAAGATCCTGCTCTGTCTGTTCCGCATCTTCGACCCCGACTCGTATGGCAACTTCCACCACTTCCGCCGCGTGCTGGACATGCTCCTGCGGAACAACGCCCTCCTGGTGCGCTCGCATGTCCCGGGGTGGTCCCCCTTGCCGTGTCCCTGCATCTTCGGGTTTTTTTCTGCCCCCCCCCTCTCTTGGGTCCTGGGCCCGGCTCTCCTTCCGGCTTCTGACTCCTTCCCCTGTCCCCCCCCCCCTCCCTCCGTTCTATCCACACGCAGGTCATCCACTTGGTGTCTACCAAGATGCCCAACACCGGCGAGCCGCTCATGTCTCGCATGCTTGAGTACGTGCCCCTCGCCCCCCCCCCCCTCGTCCCAATCCATCCTGAAGACCGGCGCTCACACATACACACACACACACACAGCTACCTCGAAGACTCGTCCGTGTCCACGGTCATGGGCACGCTCCTGTTCTTCCCCCTCCCCACCTCCGAGCGCATCGCCTTCTACCAGCGCCTGCGCGAGGTGAACCTCTTCAAGCATGCCGTGGCGCACATCGGCCGGGCGGACCCCTTCGACTCCTTCGCCATCGGGGACTTCCTGGTCCGGGTGATCGACGAGAGCCCGCGCCTGGAGACCGCCAACTTGATCATCAACCACCTGGTCCCGCAGGCGCAGTACGAGCAGCAGCAGCAGCAGGCCCAGCTGGGGGGCCCCGGCTCCCTCGGGGGCGCCGGCGGCCACCACGAGCCGCCGACATTGCACAAGTTCGTCGAGGCCGAGCTGGAGGCCTTCTGCGCGGACTTCCCGGACATGGTCCTCCCGGCGGAGGGCCGCGTGCCGCAGGTGTCCGACGCGTCGCCCGACTCCGAGACCATGCTCGACTGGCTGCTGGACATTGCCCTGTCCCGTGACGCGCACATTGGCAATGCCCAGCGCTCGGTGGCCATGCGCGTGGTGCTGACGTTGCTCGGGAAATCGTGCGTCCTCGCCGGGCCCGCCGGGGGCCGGCCTTTTCATGCCCTCGCGTTGTGGGTCCCTCTTCCGGCCCAGCTCACCCTTCTTCCCCCGCCCCCCCCCCCCACGCCCCCCTGCACAGCACTCCCAACTTCTTCGAGGTGGTCATCCCCTCCGGCAATGGCGTGGCCCTGGAGAACCAGCGCCTGGTCAATGGGCTGCACCCTTTCTACTCGTCCATCTCGCAGTACCTGCGCAACCGCATGCCGGACCTGCTGCGCCTGCTGATGGACCCGTTCTACGTGACGGAGACCGACGCGGAGAAGGCCTCCTCCGGCTTCCCGGTGTCGGTGTCCTTCTCGGCGTACGACGTGTCCCGGTGCTTCCCCTCGCTGCGGCTGGTGGTGCTGGAGCTGATCTTCGAGCTGTACCACGAGCTGGATCTCAACCAGGACTTCGACCAGGCCAGCGATTCCGAGTGCGAAGACCCGGCCGGCGGGGCCATCGATGGGGATGGCTTCGGCGCCGGGCCCGGGGCCACCGGGACCGGCACCTCCGGCAGCCTGTCCGCGCATTTCCTGTACGACGGCGAGCCCGGGGCCCCGTCCTCCTCGTCGGTGGCGCAGCTGCAGAAGTTCCTGCGCTTCCTGGACGTGGACTTCTGGCGCTGCCTGACCACCTGGTTCATCCAGCACCCGCACAACAACCTCTACCACACGCTCTTCTTCAAGCTCTTTGTCACGGCCCTGCGGCATAGCCACCTGTGCGCGCGGACCATGCGCACCATGGTCCTCCGGTCCGGCATCATCGGGGCCATGGTCGCGGCCACGGGGTTCCCCCTGCCGGCCGAGGAGCTGCGCCTGGTCCAGCGCGACTTCCCGGACCTGGACTTCGAGGCGCTGATGGCGTCCGCCGGCGCCGCCTCCTCCGCCGGCGAGACTGTCGACCCCTCGGCCGACGATCTAGACCACCAGCAGCAGCAGCAGGTGTCCCTCTCCGGGTCCGGGGGGGCGGCCGGCTCCTCCTCCTCCTCCTCCGGCGGCGGCCCCGGCCTGTCGTATGACGACCCGCTGTTCATGTTTGCCCCGGACATCAGTGCCGAGGTGGCGACGCAGCCGGCCGCGCCGGTGGACGACACGCATGACGAGCACGCGGCCGGGGCCGGGGTCGTCGGCGGCGTCGGGCTTCCCCGGCAGTCGCCCCCTCCCACGCGTGGGTATGCCCTGCTGCTGTTGAATGTCATCCGCCTGACGGCGGACTCCCTGCCGGAGCGGGCCTTCCTGCCGAATGAGCTGGCCCAGCACCCGGTGTGGCGGCTCTTCCTGCCGATCCTCCGGGTGGAAACCCGCCGGCAGACCCTGTCCCTGGTGGACTTGGTCCGGCGGCGGCGGTCCATGTCGGTGGCGGGCACCGGGCCCGGGGGCCGTGGTGCCGGCGGTGCCCTGGACCTCGATCGTCTGATGGAGTACTCCGGGCATCATGACCTGCTGGGCCAGCCGCCGCTCATGATGGGGTCCTCCTTCCTGGGCGGCGCCGGTGGCGGGCTGCATGATCTGGATGACTACGACTCGCCGATCTACCGGCGGCCGCTGCCGTATGCCGGGCCGCTGCCGGCGCCGATCCTCGAGCACTCCAGTGACTATGGTCTTGGCGGGCAGGACTTCGGTGTTGGCCAGCTGGATGACTATGTCAACCCGTCCCCCTACACCAGCGAGGACCAGCTGCGCATGTTTGTCATGAACTCCTTCCAGCCGGATGAGATTGATTTGGGCTCGCAGTGTGCGTCGTCATCATCATGGCGAGGGGGGGGGGGGCTGTTGGCCTTTTTTTCTCCCTTGCTTTTTTGTGGTGTTGTGCTTTTTTTTTTTGTTGCCCGTGTGTCTGACTCCATCTGCCCCGGTTCTCCTTTTGTGCTATCGCATCTTTGTGTGTTTGTTTCTTTCTCTCTCTCTCCCCCTCTCCTCCCTCCGTTGCCGCGCATGTGCACACATAGTCGCCTACTCGCTCGGCTTCACCGGGGTCTTCCGCGGTGGCTCGGACGCCATGACCGACGAGTAGGAGGAGGAGGACAGCGATGCCGTCTCCGATGGCGGGTACTCCGACGAGGAGGACCCCTTCACGCCGGAGACCAGCGCCGAGTTCGCGATCGGCGAGACATCGCCCGAGCCATACACCGCCGCGGGTCGCGACATGCGCCCGGGCAATGGGGACCTCGCGTCCTACTCGCCGTCGATCCTGGTGGACGCCATGGCCAACCTGTCGGTCAACTCGCCGGCCGGGGGGCGCGGCCTCGGCGGGGCGGTTCTCTTCCCGGAGGAGGAGGAGGAGGAGGAGGAGGAGGAGGCCTCCGACATGGCGGCCGGCCCCAACGCCGGCGGCCAGCTCCAGGTGGATGACCTGGACATCCAGCCGACCTCGGTTTCCTCGCCACGCATGGTCGACGGGGAGGATGGCACGCACTTCGAGCTTCCGGCCGACGGCGGCGACGAGAGCGCCGGCCAGGTGGCCGGTGGCAACAGCAACCTGTCCGGCGGCCAGCTTTCCCTCTCGTCTCCGGCTGGGCCTGGCGACGAGGCTGCCGAGGAGCATGTGCCGACCGCGGCGAAGGACTCCACCGCGACCGGACCGACCAGCCCCAATCCGGTGACCACCCCGGAGGCCAACCGTCCGCCCCGCCGGCGGCGTGGGTCCCGGGTGCAGCCCCGTGCCACCGGCTCCGCCGCGGCCCAGCACCAGTAATCGTCGCAGCGCGTGCGGGGGCCGGGGTGGGGGCGGGGGGTGAGAGGGCCATCGACAGAGCAGTGGCGGCAGCTGTGCCGGCGGGGGGCGGGTGGGTGCGCGCCGGACGGCGCTCCCGACGGCGCCGCATGCGCTCGGCCCCTCCTGACCTTGTTTTTAGTCCTCCAACGCCTCGCGCGCGCGCCCGGTGCGCGCGTGCATCCGCGGGGAGGCGTGGGCCGGCGAGCGGCGTGGATAGCCGAGGGGGGGGGGGGGGGCGGAGGGAGGCCGGCGGATGCGCTCCTCCATCACCCCTGTGCGCGGCTGGACCGGGGCCCGGTGTCCTGCCCAGTGCCGCCCTTCCCCCCCTCCTTCCCTACCCCCCTTTTTTCTTCCCCCACCTCTCCGGCCGTCGGCGCCGCCTGCCCATGTGCTGTCTCTTGTGCATCTGCCTGCGTGTGTGTGTGCCGTCCATGCGAGCATGGCCGCCCTCTCCGTCCTCATGTGCATCCATAGCCGGGCGCCCACGCGCCTCTGTACACACGCGCGCGCAGGTACCTATGAAAGCGCACCGCGCAAACACAAACGCACACAACCCCCCCCCCCCCCCCCTCCCCACCGTGTAGCACACAATATACCCATATAGAGAAAGTGTGGAAAAGCGGGCGGCCGGCCAGCGGCGAGACTGCGCACGTGGGCCTTCTTCTTGCTGGGAGCGGATGCGCGCGGGGGGAAGGGGCTCGGCCGGTGGCGATCCGCGCGCGCGCGCGCGCGTGAGTGTGGGGCGTAAAAGTCCGTATGTGTGTGTGTGTGTGTGTGTGTGGGGGGGGGGGGGGGGGGGGGGGGGGGGGGGGGGTGGGTGTGTGTGTGTGGGGTGGGGTGGGGTTCGGGGGGGGGGGGGGGGGGGGGGGCATGTGCCCCCGCACTGGCCAGCCGGGGGGCGCATGCGCGTGCGCGCCATCCCCGGGGGCCGATCGGGCGATCGCGCGCCTTGCCGGGACACCCGGGGTGGGCCCGTGTCGGGGCTCGGCCATCCGGCTCGCCGGGCCGGAGGGGCGGCCACGATCGCGGGGCCGCGCCTCCTTTGAGCTGGCCACCCGCGGAGGGGGGGGGCCCCTGGCGCCAGGGAGGCCATCACCACGTGTCGCGCCTCCGCCGCTCCCCGCCTCCGCCTGTCTCCGGGCCTCCCTGGTCCATCGTCTCGTTGCCGCTCGCGCGCGTCCTCCCCCTCTCCCCCCCCCCCTCTCTCGCTTCCTGCCCGGCGGAATATATCACGCCTGATGTCGCTCGACCGGACGCCCCCCCTGCTGGTCGAGGGCGCGTGTGACCTGGGCGCCTTCGTCCAGGCGGCGCGCGATCTTGGGCCGGACCTGGCCGCGGCGCTGCGACGCCTGCTTCCAGACGCGCCGGCGCCCGGGGCCGGTGTCCTCTCGGTGGCCTTCGTCCTGGGCAACGACCTCCCCTCGGCCGTGGTTCTCGGGGCCCTGGCGCACCTGGCCGCCATGGCCGCCGTCGGGGCGCCCCTCCTGCCGGAGCTCCAACTCACGCTGATCCCCGACGCGCGGGCCACCGTATGTACATGCATTGCCTCCCCCCCCCCCCCCCTCCCCCTCTCCCCCCCCCCCCCCCCCGTTCCTCTCTCTCCTTCGCTCCTCTCCCCCTCCCTGCCCGAAGGGCCGCCCCTGCGCCCCATGCGTGCGCGCATCACACACACACACACACACACACACAAACGCACGTCCAGCTGTTCGCCCCCTGACATGCCCCGCTCGGCCCTGCGCCGCCCTGCCGTGCCCCGCAGGGGGAGGTCCTCCAAACGGTGGCCTGCGATGCCCTGCCGCGAGCGGTCATCGCCGTGGCCGCTGACCGCAGCCCCGACGGTCGCCCCCGGCTGACGTGCACCCACCAGGCGGACCCCCTGCTCGGTGCGGGGGCCCTGCTGCCGGCCGACCTCCCCCTGGTCCTGGAGCGTGGGCAGGCACCGGCGGGGCCCCCGCCGCCCGGCAGCTCGGCGCTGCCCTTTGCCACGGGCCGGGCCCCCGCACAGGAGGTCCGTTTGCTGACCTCCGGCTCGACCGGGGCCGTGAAGCTGGTGGCGCTCTCCTGGCCGGCGGTATGGCGGCAGGCACGCGCGTGGTTCGACTCGGCCTTCATGCCGGCCGGCGGGCCGGGCCCGGGGCAGGCCGGGCGTCTGCCGGCCGGCGGGTGGGCCTGCCTGCCGGTGTCGCCGCTGGCCCATGCCTATGCCATCAATGCCTTCTTTGCCTTTGCCCTGCCGCTGCTGGAGCTGGCCCCGGCCCAGGGCGACAGGTACCCGCCGGGGCAGCTGCTCTTCCTGGCCGACGGGCCGGCCGGCCTGGGGGCCATGCTGCGCCGGGCGGCCGCCCGCCGGGTGGCCCTGACGGTGTGGGCCTCGCCGCCCTTTTACCGGCGGGCGGCGGCCGCCAGCGGCCCCGGGGCCATCTGCGATCCGGCCCCCGGGGCATGGCTCTACTGTGCGGGCTCGCCGCTGGACGCGGAGCTCCGAGCAGCGGCTCCCCCGGGCCTGGGAGCCCCGCTGCTGGCCAATTACGGCTCCACCGAGACCGGGCTGATCGGGGCCTGCTGGCCGGGGCGCGCGGCCGGGGCGCCTGTCGGCCACCAGGGCGCCGGCCGACGCCGGCCGGCCCTCACCTTTGCGGGGGTGCCGCTTGCTACGGTTGAGCTGCGCGGCCCGGAGGCCGGCGCCTGGCCGGCCGGCTGCTCGCTACGCCACCCGGCCGAGCGGGGCGAGGTGCTTGTCCGGTCGGCCTGGCTCGGGCGCGGCTACCTCCATGCCGGGCAGGTGGTCGCCTTTCCCCTGGATGCCGGGGGCTTCTTCCGGACCGGCGACGCGGGGGCCCTCCTGCCGGGGTACGTGCCCGGCTGGCCGGCCTCACCGGCCTGTGGCCCCTTCTCCGCGGCTGCGCCGCACGCGCGCGCATTGTGTGTCCGATGCTGATCCCCCCCCCCCCCCCACACACACTCGCACCTTTTTGCTATGCGCCAGCCATGACGGGCGCCCGGAGATCTGGCTCGGCGGGCGCCTGCGGCCGGGGCCGTGCCTGCCCGCTGGCGGCGGCGCGCACCTGGACCTCCGCGCGGTGGAGGAGCTGCTGCTGGAGGGGCTGCCCGTGAGCGAGTGCGCCGCGGTGGTGATCCCCCCCGGCGGCCGGGGCGCCTGGCGCCTGGCGGTATTTGTGGCCCCGGCGGCCGTGGGCCACTTGGCGGCCTCCGCCAGCCTGCCGGCGGCCGTGGTCCGGCTTCTTCTTGAGCACCAGCCTGCCCTGGCGGTGGTGCCATTCGGCCCGGGGGATGTGGCGGTCCTGCCCCAGTTGCCCCGGTCGCTGGCCGGGAAGCTGCTGTACTCGGAGCTTGTGCGTGCGCTGCCTGGGGATCGTGGCGGCGCGGTGCCGCCGGCCGCTCCTGCTCCTGCTCCGCCGCCTGCGCCGCATGATGGCCCCCAGCCGGCCGGCGCGGAGGGGCCCACCCCCAGCGGGTAGCGCAGCCGGGCCGGGCAAATGCATGCCAGGGCCCTGCGCACATCTCCCAAGCATGTGTGCGCGGGGGTGTCCCCCGCCTCCGGCCAGGGCGGGGGGGGGGACGGCCCGGCGAGAGTGTGCCCGGCGCCGCTGGCTGTCTGTGTGTTACATATAAAGATCCATGTGCACATGCCCGTGTGTGTGTGTGTGTGTGTGGGTGCATTTCCCGTGGGCCGCCTCCTCGGGCTCCCTCAATCAAGGGGGGGGGGCGGGAGACAGAGCCGCGCGCTGCGGCGGGGCGTGGTGGATGGGCGCAGGGTGAAAAAAAAATTGTTGTGCTTTCTTTTATAGCGTGTCATCCTTGCGCAGGTGGCCATGCTAATCTTCTCTGTATTGTTCCAATTTTTAGATATGTCCAGGTTCCGTAGAACCGGACACCCAATGGCGGGGACGCACGGCTTATATACCCCTCGGTGGGCATACTCCGCGGCACACGGACGCACTTTGAGCCCCTCAGATACAGCATCACGTGTACACACGGGCGCCAGGACAAAGCCCCTCGGCTTTGCGCGCGGCCCCGTGCCCGAGCTGGCCGTGCGGCGGGGGGCCGGGAGAGGACGCCCGCGCCGCGAGCTGGCCGTGCGGCGGGGCCCGGGGCAGCCAGCCACGCTCTCGCGGGCACACCCGCGGCACCGCCCTCCCTCCTGGCTGGGGTGCTGCGGCGGACCGTGCGCGCAGGGGGCGAGGAAGTCGCGCCCGTGTTTGTGCCAATCCCGGCCGCGGGCCCTCCCGCCCGCCCCGCCACCCGCGTCGCAAGATGCCCAGCGCTCCGCCGGCCGGAGAGGTGGTGTCCCTGGCACTGTGCCGGCGCGCCCCCGTGGCTGTGTGTGTGCGGAGTCAGCCTTGTGGCCTACCCGCCGCTTGTTTTTTTTTTTTTCTAATCCACCGCCGCCCCACCTGTCCCCGCACAGGGACCCCTCACAGCGTACAGCTCGGCTCCTCTGCTCGCTGGTCGGAGTTCGGCGATTCCACTTACTGCCCTGGTGCTCATTGGCCGCTTCCTCTCCTCACCGCCGGCCGCGCTGCCCAAGTCGAATCCAGCCCTCTGGGGCGCCCAGCATCCTCGCCAGGCTCCGACCTAGCCACCCCCCCCCCAGCTGCGACTCTTTCACACACACACATGCACCAGCCCTCTCAATCAGGCCGCAGAGAGGATGTCTATCTGTGTGTATTTCTCGCCGTCGCCAGGCACGGCCGGGCACCAGGCAAGCAACTCCCACCCAGGGGGAGCATAGGGGGGCAACGACGCAGGGCGATGGGGCAGCCGCAGCAGGAAATGGCGCCCCGACCGACACGGGCCAGGCGCCACCCACCCCCCGGCACCGGGAGAGGCAGGGGGCGCTTCTAGGGGGTCTCCTCCTCGGCCATGCGGGCGGCCGCCTCGCGCAGCACCGCCTCGGACACCGTCCCCAGGGCCACGAGCCCGCGGCGGGCGGCCGACTCGAGGGCCGATTCGTGCCCACCGCCCGGCGCCCGGAGGCGCAGGCGATCGGCCGTCCGGCGCTCGGTGATGCTAAGGCCCCCGGGCACCCGGGTGGCGCTGCCGGCCGAGTCGGCCGGCGTCGACACCTCCACGAAGCGATTGAACCGGTGCCGCGTGCCGAACAGGCCATCATGCACCTCGTAGTCATCCTCCTCGCCCTCCACGCGGAAGCCCCTGGCCACATGCGACGGGTACCGGCTGTCCACCATGAAGAGGGCCGTCTGGCCGAGGATGCCGTGGGGGTTGACCGGGCGCGCGTGCAGGCTGACCCCGACATTGATGTAGGCGTCGGCCATGGTGGCCCGGCCGGACTCGATGACCGCCCGGCCGGACACCTGCCACGTGTCGGTCTTCAGCGTCAGCCGGTGCGTCCCGTCCAGGTGGTCCACCAGCAGGTGGGCCCGGCCCTCGTCCAGGGCGTACGGCCGCCGGCCGCGGGCCGCCAGCTTGTCCCCATTGACAAAGACCCCGAAGTGCGGGTGGAAGGCCACAATGTCCCGGCCCACGCGCATGCCCAGGCGATTCATGTACGTCCCCTGCAGGGCGTCCAGCCGCGTGAACTGGGCATTCAGCGCGAAGTCCCGGTCCGACACAATGGAATACACCCGGCCGGCGTGGCCGCCAAAGTAGTAGTCCGCCCCGTTGAAGCCCTTCATGTGGGGGTCCTGCTTGCCGCTGCCCTGCTCCACCGGCTGGCAGTTGTCGATGGTCCGGCACCGGGCCGGCTCCTCGCCCTCGCACTGGTAAATGGGGCTGGCATTGAAGATGCACTGCCGCGGGTCCGACAGGACCTTGACATTGCGCCCGGACCGGCAGTCGCTCACGGTCTGGAAGCACCGCACCCGCCGGGGGCACTTGCAGGTCAGCTCGCGCGGCACCCGGTGCCCGGGCCCGCCCGGGGCCGCCGGCTCCGTGGCCGCCGTCTCGTCCAGGGGCGGCGCCCCGATGGCCGGCATCATGATCGCCGGGTCGGCCGCCACATCGGCCGCGTCGGCCACGGTCACCCCGGCCTGGTCGTGGCCCGTGGCCATGGCCGCCGCGTTCGCCGGCGCTTCCTGGCCCTGGGGCACCGGCGCCGCCCCGGCCAACGGGGCCAGCAGCGTGCCGAGGGCCAGCAGCAGCCCGGTCGCCGCGAGGCGCGTCATGGGGCCCTGTCCGTGCTGCGAGTTGGTCATGGTGTCGTCGGGTGGTGTGTCTGGGGGGGGGGGGCG
>NW_009242984.1:335050-336355 GCF_000388065.1 Fonticula alba | reverse complement strand
CCGCCTGGCCATCCGACCGCCCGCGGCCGC
Source organism: Fonticula alba (assembly GCF_000388065.1). Classification (NCBI taxonomy): domain Eukaryota; order Rotosphaerida; family Fonticulaceae; genus Fonticula; species Fonticula alba. The sequence goes on along the minus strand of NW_009242984.1, from coordinate 336,325 downwards.
AGAACGCCCACGGCTCTGTTACCAAGCCGCCAACAAATGCGTTTCAAAATCGGGGGCCAACTGTGCCCCGGGAATACCATTCGCCGCACCGAATTTAGCGCGGCATTCGTTGGCATCCACGTCATCGGGTGCCGACGCAGTGCCGCGGCCGCCGGCCGGGCCCCTACCCCACAGGGCGGCGGCCGTGCGCGGCGTCCCGCCCCGGGCCGACCGTGCGGTTTGTGCCCTGCGTCAGGCGTGTTCGGCGCCCAGCCGGGGGTAGGGGGGGGGGGGGGAGTGCTCCCGGGCCCCGGGGGTGCCCCATCCATGCTCGTGCTCTGCGCCGCACCCCCTGCGCGCATGTGCACCCCGGGCATCTGTGCGTGGGCGTCTCGCGCATATGCGTGTGTGTGTGTGTGTGTGCTGTGTCCTGTGTTTGGTGTGCTTTACACAGACGCACATGCAAACTCCCGGCCGCCCCCGTTCGGAGGAGCTGGGCCATGCATTCCGGCATCATCAGCAGCCTCATCGGGAGGAGCACGCGCACACGGCCGTGCATGGGGGGTGGGGGTGCCTATGAGAAGGACCTTGCCGGCGCGGCCGTAGGGGTTTGGCCTGGGGGGGGGGGGGGGGGGGGGGGGGGAGGGGGTGGCTTGCCGACCCAGGCGCCGTGCCCCGGTGTGCGCGCCGCGCATTTGTCCCCACATGCCCGGGCAAATGTCTACGTGGGCGAGGGTGCCGCGGGCGGCCCCATGCCCCGACGCGTGTGCGTGTGTCTGTGCGTGTATTTTGTGTACATCTCGTGGGCATGTGTGTGCATGGGGGGGGGGGCGAGAGTGCGCATGGGTAAAGGGCCGAAGCCGGCCCTCCGCCTCCACTCCGTCGTCTCGCGGTGCAGGGCGCGTCTGCCGTGTGCACCCGCCGGCAGGCAGGCCAAGAGCCAAGCCGCGCATGCAGGCGGCCGGGCAGGGGAGCACAGCGCTCCCGGCGGCCGGGGGGCACACGGCCGACATCCAGCCACGAGGCGGTCGCTGTGTCAGGGTGCCCCGGAAGGGAGCGTCACGGGCAGGCGCAGAGCGCGCATGTGCATCCGCACCGCATGGCGTGCTGCCTTTGCCGAGGGCGAGGGCATGCACCCTTGACGGTGGAGCTGGCGCATGCGCCCTGGCCAGGTGTCCCCTGTACCATGTTCGCCGAGGCACGTATCCCCGAGTCGTGGCCGTCCCCGGCGCCCGGGGGCCCGCACCGCCGCGCGCCAACACCTGCCCGCCCCCCTCCCGCCCCGGAAGGCCGGCC
>NW_009242984.1:329325-334400 GCF_000388065.1 Fonticula alba | reverse complement strand
CCCCCCCCCACTCGCACCGGGCGCGCTCCTGCGTCAGAGCCCCATATCCCTAACCGCGCGCTCTCCCCCCTCCCCCCGCCCCCTCGCACACTCAGTCTCGGTGCGTGGGTCCGGGTGCGCGCCGCGGGTGCCTCCCTCGCCGGGCCCCGAGCCGGGGCCATGCCTGATGTGGCCGCGGCTTCGGTGGCCCGGCCCCTGGAGCGCCGTACTCGGCTTCCCCCGCCCCGTGTCTGCACGGCCCCTCGCGGTCTGCGCGCCCGCCCCACCAGGCCCCAGGACCATCTCCACCCAAGGCGCGGGGCTTTCTTTTACTTGCTGACAGTCTATTGTGGCGATCGATAGGCAGCGGTGGCTGCCATCTCTCTGTCTGATGCGTGAGAACTGCGCTCATTAAAGTGTGACGCGAGTCCCGATGCCGACACGGATGGGGTGGGAGCGCTCGCACACGCGTGCGCGCGCGCGCGCGCGCGCGCGCCATCGCCTCACAAGACCAGCTTCAATGAGTCGAGGCATGCGCGCGGCATGCATGCATGCGTCCCGGCCATCCGACGGCCGCTCGGGCCGCTACCGGGCCCCGATGCCGGAGAGGGCGCGGTGTGCGTGTGTGTGTGTGTGTGTGTGTGCCCCTGCTCGGGCCCCTGCTCGCGGCGGGTGAGCGGGCGGGCGAGACGCACGCCGACGCGCGCAGGCTGGGGCCGAAGACGACAGCCTCCGGCTTACATGTCGACGGTGGCCTCGAAGAGCGAGCGCGACTGGCGCAGGGGCTTCGGGTGGCCGTCAACCGAGGCCCGCAGGGGGAGCTTCTTCTTGCCATTCTCGTCGGTGGTGCCGAAGCGGTTGTACTTGAAGTTGGTGCCGAAGAGGCCGTCCTTCACCTCGTAGTCGGCCTCCTCGCCGTCCAGCTGGAAGGGGGCGCCCGGGTTGCGCAGCGGCTTGTCGGACAGGTCGTTCTCGGCCATGGCAAAGCGGGCGGTCTGGCCGAGGATGCCGTGCGGGTCCTCCGGCGTGCCGACCAGGCTGGCATGCAGGTTGACGTAGGCCTCGGACAGGGCGCCCTGCTCGATGACCGTGCGGGCAATCACCTGCCAGGTGGCCGTGCGGGCGGTCATGCGGTAGCGGCCATCAATATGGTCGACCGTCACCTCGGCCTGGGGGAAGCTCATGGACCCCTCGGTGATGTGGGTGCCGTTGACGAAGGCGCCGAAGTGCGGGTCGAAGGCGAGGGACTGGTCACCGAAGAGCATGCCGATGCGGCCCATGTAGGTGCCTGCGTTGTGTGTGTGTGTGTGTGTGTGTGTGTGTGATTGTGTGTGATTGTGTGTGATTGTGTGTGATTGTGTGTGATTGTGTGTGTGTGTGGATGTGTGGATGTGTGGATGTGTGCGTGGGTGTGTGGATGTGTGGATGTGTGGATGTGTGCGGGTTTGTCATGAATGTGCCGATTGGCGATGCATGTGCGGTTATCGGGCCGTGGAGGCGTGCCGAGAAAGGGGAAAGGTGCGACGACCGACGCGGTCAGTTGTGTCGACGGGAAAAGAAACCCCCCGCCCCCGCCCCCCCCCCCCCCACCAGAACGCACCCTTCAGCGAGTGCAGGCGGATGAAGTGGGCGTTCAGCTGGAAGCCCGGGTCGGAAATGATGTTCCAGTCACGGCCGGCCTGGCCCTCGAAGTAGAAGCTCTCGCCGCCGAAGCCCACCAGATGCGGGTCCTGAGTCACATTGCCACCGTGGGTCCTTTTGCAATTGCTGACCGACCGGCACACGCCGGGCTCCTCCGCGCAGGCATACACCGTCTTGCCGTGCGACCGGCACTGGTTCCGGTCGCCGGCCTTCAGCTTCAGGGGGTTGTGGTTGCGGCGGCAATCGGCCGCCGAGTCGTAGCAGATGACCTCCTTGCGGCAGTTGCAGTGGACCTCGCGCACCGGGTCGCAGGTGGCCGTGTTGAAGCACAGGTCCGGCATCTCGTCGCACGAGTAGAACGGCATGTTCAGGCCGTTGGTGATGCACTGCACCCGGCCGCCGCCATTGGGGAACTCCTTGGCGTGGTAGTGGTTCACGCAGTTGCCCAGGTTGTCGAAGCACTTCAGGGACTTGGTGCACTTGCAGTGGCGGATCCCGGGCACATCCTCGTGGATGATGCCGTCATGGAGGACCTCCTCCACGGCGGCGGTGTTGTCGTCCTTGGCATGGGCCAGCCCGGCGAGGGCCACCATGGCCAGCATGGCGAACAGGGCCGAGAGGAAGAGCGAGCGTGACATGGTGTGTCTGTGTGCGTGTGTGCGTGTGTGCGTGAGTGCGGGCGGCGTGGAAGGAGCCGAGGTGCGAGTGGGGGAAGGCGCGTTGGTCAGGACATGCGTGTGCGGAATGGGGGCCGGGCAGGGGAGAGGGGGCAGCGGCGGAGGCAGCCGCCGAGGCGGGGCCTTGAGACCCGCTGGGCACGCACTTGGGCAGGATCAGGCTGGAGACACTGTGCACGAGGTACAATGTCAAGAGGGGAGGATCGGGGGGAAGGGGGTAGATTGGAAGGATGGGAAGCGATTTCAGTGCGAGACTGATGAAAAAAATCTCCCAAGAGCCGCCCGATGAGCGGGCTCTTTTATACCCCTCCCCCTCCCCCCGGCGGGGAGGCCCCACCGGCCAGGCCGGGAGGCGAGAGAGGGGCCACTCGGGGCCAGGGGGCCCCGGCGTGGCGTCCCGGCCGGGGTTCGCCTGACCCCGGGCGGCATGCGGGCTCGGGCCCCGGCACACCACGCGGGCACCCGCTGCCCGGCCTGGCGGCAAGTCCCGACGCCCGGGCCGGTGCAGGGCCCGAAGCCGACCACAAGGCGTGGCTGTACCCTCCTCCACCGGATGGCGCGGCGCCAATCCCGGCCTCAAGTGCTCAGCCACATGCATGTGGCCGGGGCCCCCGGGGCAACGTGGTCCCAGAATCCACCTACCCGCACACACACACACACACACACACACACACACACACACACACACACACACACACACACACATACACACTCGGTACTTGCACACAGGTCCGCGCGCCCGGATGTGGACGCCTGGCCCACAATCGGATAGATTGGCGCCCCGGCCAGGCCAAGACCCGCGCACTGGCGTCGTCATCGCCAGGCCACTGACTCACGCAGGGGGCACGACCAAGGGGGCGCCGCCAAGGGGGCGCCGCCAAGGGGGCATGCAGACGCACTATCCACACCATGCGCGGTCCTCGCCGCCCCGGTCGTGAGCCACCCTCGCCAGGATTCCTTCGCGCCCCCCTCGGGTGTTTTTTTTTTGATTTCCGGGGCGCGCGTGCCCAGGGTCCCGCCGACCCGCCGCGGGGGCAGGGGCACGACCCGCGCCCAGGCGGGGCCCCGGTCGCAGGCGTGGGCACGCGCGCGGGGGCATTCTCTCCGCCGCCCGGCCCCGAGCGAGCATGCCCCACAAGGTCCAGCGGCGAATGATATCATGCCAAGCCAGGCACCGCGCCGCCTCGGGCACATGCCGCCGCGGAGGCCAGGGCCCCGGCTGCCCGCGCCCACCCATACAAGCTGACACAATAGCCCCCTCCCTTCCCCCCCCCCATTCACATGCCTGCTCTCGTGCCCCCACCGACTTGCCCCGCCCCCGCCGGACGCCGAGACGCAAGGTATGCTCTTCGCCGCCCGCCCGCACCCCGCGCCGCGCGCCCAGCCATGGCCGGCATATGCGCACGCACGCCCGGAGTCACAGCGGCGGCAGATCCCCCCTCCCCCATTCCACACACACCCACCCCCCCCGGGGGGGGGGACGAAGAGGGTGAGACAACACGGCGGGGCCGAAAAGCCATGCGCCTGCCTCCGCCCTCGGACCATCTGCGCCCCGATCACCGCCCAGCAAAATGGCGCACACGCAGCCCGCATGCCCCCGGAGACGCCACCGGTGCGGGCTGCGTGTGCGCCACCGCCCTGTTCCTGCCCCCGGGCATCTCCTCCTTGCGCGAGGGGGGAGCACCGACGGTGCAGGCAGGCGTCGGTGATCCAGGGAGCTCGCGGGGCCCGACACCGCTGCCGGGCTGGCGATCCGGGCATGTGCGGCCGTGGAGCCGGGGGCCCTTGACGTCGAGATGTGCGCCCGGCCGGCCGGCCGGCCCCCCCCGCCCCCGCCCTTAGCGGCATCCCATCACCCGCCCATAAAACAGGTCACAGCATGACCGCTGGTCGGTCCCCTGGGCGGGGTGCCGGCGCCCCCGACCTCGGGCCCCCCCCCCCCCCCCGGCTCTCCAGGCGGGGCGGAGGAGCAGGGCCAAGTGACCACCGCGCAGGTGATTGTGGTCTAGGCAGGGCGCGCCCAGCACGCGCCTCGTCTGATTCCGGCGGGTTCTGGTATCCCGGTTAATAATGCAATTTAGTGCTGGGATGACCGGCCCCCGGGGGGAGGGGGGGGGGGGGGGCGGCCCCCGGGGCGCGCGATCTTGCCCCTGTGTGTGCGAAGGCGCTTGTGGGCTCTGTCATGGCCGCGGCCTGGCGCGCCTCTCTTCCCCCCCGGCCTGGCGCGCCTCTCTTCCCCCCCGGCCCCTGCTCATTCGGAATCCGGCCATGGGGGAGGGCCGTCGCCCAGCCATGCGTCGCCTTGTCGCCGCCGCCCGGCACGGGCCCATCCCGGACCCGGGCAGAAATGCCCCCGCTCCGCGCCCCGCGCCCCGCGCCCCGGCGCCCCGGCGCCCCGCGTGTGCCCGTCCCCCGGCCACCCCATGCAAGGGGCGCGCCACCAGCCATCATTTCTGCCGGGGCCCACATCACCGGCGCCATCATCGCCGGGCGCCCGGGGCCGGCGGCCGCGGGTTCGAGCCGACGCCCGAGCGCCCGCGGCCCGCCCTCCGGCGCGCTTGCGCACTCGGGGTTGAGGCACTGCGGGGCTCCCCACCCGGCCGGGAGCGGGTCAGACCTCCACCCTGCCCCCCGGGGGGCAGGGGGGAGGGGCGAAGAGAGGACAAGTGGCGCCAGGACGCGATGGAGTCACCGCGGCCGTCAAGCGCGAGGCCCAGGGAGCAGCAAGAGACCAGGGTGTGGGCGGCGATCGAGGCCCGGGGGGAGGGGGGGGGGGGG
>NW_009242984.1:328124-329197 GCF_000388065.1 Fonticula alba | reverse complement strand
GGGGCGTACACCTGCCCATCGGCTGCCTGCCGGCTGCCGGCTGCCTCGGTGCCCTCGGGCTTCGGCCGCCGGGGCCGGCCGCGCGCCTGCCCCGTCCTCTTGCCGCCCCCTGGCGGGGCCCTTCGGGGCGAAACCGCGCCTCGTCACCCGGATGATCGGGCACACGCGGGCCATGTGCCCGCGGCGACGCTCGGTGAAGTCAGGCAGGTCCTCCCCTCGCCGAAGGCCGGCCGCGCTGATATCACCGGCCGCTGGCCGGGGGGACGAGGCCTTACATCAGTACCGCCGGCCGGGCAGGCCCACCCGGCCGCCGGTTGCCCGGAGACGGAGCCCGCGCGCCGCATACATGTGCCCATGCGGCCGGTGTGTTGGCCGCCGAGGGGTCGGCTGCCCGCCGCCAGTCGCTCCGCCTGCCGGCAGCGCCGCGCGAGCCAGACAACCAGACAGGCACACAGGCCGGGGTGGGAGGGGGGGGAGACTGGCGGGCTGCCGGCCTCTGTCCCGGCCGGGCCGGTAGCTGCGGCCCCGGCCACGTAGCACCTCCACGCCAGGTCCCAGGCCCGGCGATCCGAGCATATCCGCCCTGCACACACGCATGTCGGCACGCGGTGGGCGCCAGCGGGGGCTGCCTGCCCCGCCCCTGCCTCCCCGCTGCCCCCCGCCGGTCGCCCACGCTCACGGGCGGGGGAATATAAAAGACGGCGCGGCCGCCGCCAAAACACCCAGCAGCCAAGCAGACATGCCCAGAGCCGTAGTTTCTCGCGCCCGCCCCTGCCCCCCCCCCCCCCCCCCTCTGCACCCCTCTCCTGCCGCCTGGTGTGATTGCCATCCCGCTCGAGATCCCCGCCCCTCCCCCGCCCGCTCCCCTTCCGTGGACGCTCGACACACACATACACACACACACACGCACATACACTCATCCGCGCCCCCCAGCCGCCGCCCAGCACCCTCTGCTCTCGCGCCCCGCACGCCCGAGGCCAATCCCAAGTGACACCCCACCACCTCCCTCCCCTCGCCCCAGGTACGAAAGTGGACAGATCGCTCGCCCAGGGAGGACCCCCCCCCCCCCCCCC
>NW_009242984.1:325023-327617 GCF_000388065.1 Fonticula alba | reverse complement strand
CCCCCCGGCCCCCGCGCTCGGCCTCGGCGCAGAACCATGACCAACATGCGTCACACCCAGGAGGCCGCTCCCAACACCCCCGCCCGCAAGGTGGTGGACACGGTCCTGCGCGCCGGCCGCAAGACGGCCCTCTGCACGACCATCGCCCTGGCGCTGGCCACCTCGACCGGGGTCGTGGCCGGCCGGTCGGCCGCCCCGGTGGGCGACTTCGACCCGAGCCGCGTGTCCATCGAGGACGGCCGGCTCATGATCGATGGCCACCGTGCCGAGGTCCGCATGGAGGAGGATGGCGGCGTGCTGATCGGCACCGGCGGCAACATGGTCAAGATCGACCTGCCCGGCATGATGAATGAGTTCCTGCAAATGGCGGCCCAGGCCAGCGCCGACGTGGAGGCCGGCCGCGCGCCGCCCCTCGGCCCGACGGCCGACGCCGTGGCCACCGCCGCCGACGCCCTGCTGGCCGATGCCCTGGAAAACATCCCCGGCGGGGAGGACCTGGCCGCGGCGGCGGCCGCCGCCGGGGCCGCCGCCCCCAACGCCGGGCTCAAGCAGCCCCGGCACCTGGCCCGGCGGGGCCTGGCCCCGCGCGACGACGTGGTGTGCAACTGCCCCGGCAAGACCTACTGCTACCAGAGCCTGGAGCAGTGCGGCAAGGCCGGCCAGGGCAAGCTGCGCGACTCGCCCCGCGAGTGCGCCATGACCCTGGGCCCGGTGTACCGGTGCGAGGGGGAGGACTTCTGCCGGACCATCGACACCTGCCAGTCCATCATGAGCGCCGCCGGCAAGCAGGACCCCCACATGAAGGGCTTCAACGGGGCCGACTACTACTTCGAGGGCCACTCCGGCCGGGTGTACAACATCATCACCGACGCCGACTTCCAGATGAACGCCCAGTTCACCCGGCTGGACTCCCTCAAGGGGACCTACATGAACCGCCTGGGCATCCGCGTCGGCAACGACACGGTGGCCTTCCACCCGCACTTCGGCGTGTTCCTCAATGGCCAGAAGCTGGCCGTGGACAATGGCCACCCCTATGCCCTGGATTACGGCCGGTCCAACATCAGCGTCGACATCATCGACGGCACCCACCGCATGACCGTCAAGACCCCCAGCTGGCAGGTGGCCGCCCGGGCCATCTTCGAGAAGGCCCGCGCCAGCATGACCGACGCCTACATCAACCTCAACAGCAGCCTGCTCGGGCGGCCGCGCGACCCGCACGGCGTCCTCGGCCAGAGCGCCCGCTTCATGGTGGACAGCCGCTTCCGCAACAGCCCCGAGGGCTTCCGCGTCGAGGGCGAGGAGGACGACTACGAGGTGCTGGACGGCCTCTTCGGCACGGACTTCATGTTCAACCGCTTCGACGAGCAGCTGGACCTCTTCGGGGCCGAGGACGATGAGGCCGACTTCGCCGACATCCTGGACGAGGACGTCTTCGCCGAGGAGGAGGAGGAGGACGACGACGAGGAGGAGGAGGAGGAGCATGACCACGAGCAGGAGGACGACCGCGAGCGGGCGGACCGCCGGCAGGCGGTGCACCGCGGCCGCCAGCCCCCGACCGGTGCCCGCCGCCCGGCCGCCCACCGCGTGGACCCCAAGCACACCGTGGTCGGCACCATTGCCAAGCACCTCCGCCGGAGCCAGCTCCACTGAGCGCCTCCGGGGCATGTGAAAGTGTGTGTGTGTGCGTGTGTGCGTGTGTGTGTGTGTGTGTGTGTGTGTGTGCTTCGGCGTGCATGCGCTCGCGCCTCTCGAGAGCTGGGCATGGAAATATCGTTGCCCGTGCACCCGCGGCCTTGCCCGTGTGCGGCGGGGGTCGAGCGCGCGCCCACACACGCAAACACACCAACACACATCGTGCCCCTCCGAATGCGCGCGGGGCACAGAGGCAGAGGGCAAAACCGGCCCCGGCGGACATGTGTGCATGCGCGCACGCCCACGCCTCGCCCCCTCTCGGCGAGTGTGTGTGTGTGTGTGTGCCATGTGCCTCGTGCAGCGCCGCCCGCCGCCCTTCCTCTTTCCTAGATACAATATAGACTAGCGTAGTTTTCCTTCCCCGGATGAACATGCAGCGCCGGCCGGGCAGGCGAGGGGGGGGAGGGGGGGGGGCTTTATTGTCGATGCCGCATTGTCTGGTGCACATGTGTGCGCACCGCTCTCCCTCGCCTGCCAGTGTGAAGGCCATCGGGCCACAAAAAAAGACAGGGAGGGAGCGCGCGCGCGCGCGCGCGAGCGTGCGAGCGTGCGAGAGCCAGCCGAGGGGACGAAAGACCAGAGGGGAGAAGGGCCGGCCATGTGATGAAGGGGGAGGGAGGCGAGGGGGGAGGAAAGGGCAAATATTGTACAGAGAAGGGGGGGGGGGGGGGCGTAGCATGCGTGTCTATGTGAAGCGGACGATCATCCGTCGGGGCACCGACCCCGCGAACAGGGAGGCATACCGCCCCCGCTCATGGCGCGAGTGACGGCCCGGGCCAAACACCCCGTGGTCCTTGGCCAGCAAACAGCCGGCCGGGTCGGCGCTGTCGATCGGCACATCGTCCAGGTCCCGGTCAGAGATCTCATCCTCGCGGAAGACCAGGGCTGAGGAGGGGAGGGGG
>NW_009242984.1:321848-323708 GCF_000388065.1 Fonticula alba | reverse complement strand
GAGAGGAAGGGAGGACAGAAAAAAAAACGCACCGGTCTCCTCGCTGACGAAGGTGGCCCGCCGGGCATGGCGCGCCAACAGCGGCCGGCACAGGTCCAGCGGGAGCCACACAAATGCCTGGCTGTCCAGGATCTCCAGGCCGGTCGGGGCGTTGGCGCTCTGGGCCATGGCCGCCGCGCCGGCCAGCGCCCCGGACCCCAGGTACGAGGCGGTGAAGCGAGCCGATTGCCGGGGGGCGCCGGGGCCGGCGCCGCGCCCGGCACCGCCCCCGCCCCCGCCGCCAAGCCCACCGGGGCCGGCGCCGCCGGAGAAGGCCGGCAGGGCCAGGTGCGACGCCGGCGACGAGGAGGCATAGTAGTAGTAGCCGAAGTGCACATAGCGCTGGACCGGCGGCCCGGCCGCCGAGGCGGCCCCGGCCCCGGCCCCGGCCGATCCATGCGCCAGCGATTGGATGGCGTCAGCCAGGACGGGCGGCCGCCGAGGCGCGGCCCCGGCCCCGGCCCCGGCCCCGGCCGGCCGACGCACACGCCGGCCCGGCCGAGCCCCGGCCCGCCCGGCCCGCGACCCATCCCCCGCGGCCGCGCCGGCGGGACTCGACCCCGAGGGGGCGGAGGATGGCGCCGCCCCCCCGGCCATGCCGGCATGGTAGCGTTGCATCAGCAGCCCGCAAAAGTGCTTGGTCCGCCACATGAGCTCCAGCGTGGTGTACACCCCGATGGAAAGCTTGCCCACTTGGGCGATGTCGGCCAGCGTCGGGGCCGGCGGCAGGGGGGGACCTCCGCCGCCGCCGGGGCGCCGGCTGCCGGCCGCCCCGCACGGCCCCCGCACGCACCCCGGCCCGGCGGCCGCCAGCAGGACATACGGATCGAAGATGACCGGCCGCGTGCGGGACACCATGTGCGGCAGCCGGTCCACCAGGGCCAGGGCCACCAGCCGCCCGCAGGGGGTCCGGTACTCGTCATGGAAGGTGCCATACACCATGGCCGGGAAGGTGTCCAGCGATCGGTTGGCGAAGACCACCTCGGGATCGAGCCCGGGCCCGGGCCCGGGCCCGGGCCCGGAGGGGGTATCGGCCCCGGCCCCGGCCGGCCCCGGGGCCGCCGCAGTCGGCCCGCCATCCGCACGCTCCAGCAACAGCGGCGAGTCGACATACAGCTGGCGAAAGGCCTGCTCGGCTTCGTGCAGGTCGACGCCCAGCTCGCCCAGCGGCTGGGCCGCCAGGCGGGCCAGCTCGGCCGGGGACACGGCCGCCCCGGCACCGGGCCCGGCGGCCGGGCAGGCCGGGCTCCCCGGCACCGGGAAGCCCCCGGGCCCGGGGGCCCCCGAGCGCCGGCCGCCTGCCTCGGCACCGCCGCCGGCCGATCCGACATCCAGCGACGAGAAGAAGTGCGTCCCCTGCAGCCGGGCCCGGTGGCGGACATACAGCTCGAAGGCCTCCTGGCGGAAGGCCGCCGGCCGGGTGGTCACCTGCAGCGGCCAGTCGGCCACGGACATGGAGTCCCCGGCGCCGGTGCTGGCGCCGGCGCCGCCGAGGGGCCCGGTGGCGATGCCGGGCGCGCCCGGCATGCCGGGCTTGGCCACGCCGCCCGGCATGCCACCGGCCGCCGCGTCGAAGAGCTCCACCACGCTCGGGCGCCGGGAGGGGGGAGAGGCGGCGGCCCCGGCCGACAGGGCCCCGGGCCCGGTGTGCGGGCAGCCGGGCGTCTGCTCCTGCAGGAGCTCCACCGCCCGGCGGACGCGCCGGATGACGCGCTTCTGCGACTTGCTGAAGGTGAACTTCTGCGTGTCGACGCTGCGCGGGGCGGCCGAAGGGCCGACCAGCCGCCGGAGTCGGATCCGGAGCCCGGGGCATGGGGGGGG
>NW_009242984.1:317202-320058 GCF_000388065.1 Fonticula alba | reverse complement strand
CACATTGGTCCCGGAGCCTGGATCTACCGCGCCGCACATCCCCCCCAATCATTGCCCCCTGGTCGGGAGGGGGGCGGGGGCACGCCGGAGCCCCGGCGCGCCGGGCGCTAGACCGCGGCCAGCGGTGAGAAGGGACCAGAAGGAGCCAGAGCCGCGGGGGACGCCGGGGGGGGGAGCGCGCGTCCCGCGCGCCCGGCGTGTCCCCCCGGCCGTGCCCCTGTGGCGGCCGCTCCCCCGCTTCTGTTCTCCGGGGCTTCCTGCTGCGCGCCGCGCGCGGCCCGCGGGGCCGGGCCGCGTCCGCGCGCCAGATGCGCTTCGCCCCCCCCCCTCCCAAAGTTCCCCTCACGCCCTGAAGCCGTGTGCTACCGCCCCCCCCCCCCCCCCCCCCCCCTCCCCCCCCCCCCCCCCCCCCCGCCCGCCCGCCCCCTTTGCCGGGAGCTGGCGCAGGGGCCGGGACTAGCGCGTGAGCCGGAAAACGTGCATCCGGCCAGCAGCTGCCGGCTCGGCCGCACGCACGCGCGCGCGCGCGCGCACACGCGCACGGGCGGAACCACCCCCCCCCAGGCAGCAGGGCCCGGTTTGAAGCTCTCGCCCCTGGCCTCCTCCGGTGCGCGATCCCCTCCCCCTGCCCCCGGGCGTTGGCATGCAGTGTCTATGCTGCCGCCCCCCCCCGCCCCCCCGCCCGGCGGCCACAGGAGCCCGGGGGTCGGTCGGGACCGGGCGGCGCCTCCCCAATCGCCAAGCCCAGGGGACGAGACGCCGGGAGCCCCTTTTGACACTTGCCCCGGCCGGGCTCTGGCCCCGGCCGGACGCGAGCGACGGACGATACCCCGCCGGGCGAAGCCCATCCCGGCACCGGGGGAGGGGGGATGGCCAAGACCGTGTGAGGGGCGCGCGCGCGCGCGCGCGTGCACCCCCGGCACGGAGAGACCGAGAGAATGCCCCCCGGCCCGGACACCGCGTCGGGCGACCGCGCGAACAAATCTAGAGCGGGTCGGGCCGCCACCCCGACGCGCCCCAGCCCCGGGGACCGGCCGACAACTGCCAGCCCGTTCTCCCGGCGTGTCCCCCCTCCCGCCCCCCCCCCCCGGTTGCCAGCTCGCGGCCCCGGGCCGGCGGCATGCATGGGCACGGGCCCCGGGCGACTGAACTGGCAAGCACACGCGCGCGAATGCGCGAACACAGACACACACACACAGACACACGCTGGGGGGGCATCAGTGACGCCGGTGGCGGCGATTGAAGTGCCTCTCGTCCAGTGCCCCTCGCTCTCCGCCGCCCCCACCAGTAGCCAGCGCTTGGATCCTTTCTTCCCGCGGAGTTTCTCTGTGTGTCCCCCCCTCCCCCTGTGCTTTGGCGATCTCCCTCCTCCCCCTCCTCCTCCCCCCTCCTCCTCCTGCGCCTCCCCTCCTCTCCCGTCTCCCTGCCACCTTGTGCCTTGCTTCTCGTCCCTCGCCTGTGGTCCCTCGTCCCTCGTGTCGTTCTGCGTTTGGCCGCGCCCGGCGGCGCTGTACCTGCGTCTGGTCCCCACTCGCGCCTCCACTAACCTCACGCCCTGCTTCTCTCGCTCTCCTCCCTCCTCGCGCCGGCTCTCCCCCCTCCCCGCTGACGCCAGCTTTTTCCGGTGTTCGTCATCCCATCCCCCCTCCCGGCCCGGTCACGCTCACGCTCACGCTCACGCTCACACCCCGTCATCCCCCCCCCCCCCGTGTGCAGGCCAGCTCTCACGCGCACTTGACGACGTGTGCCCACATCGCCACACCTCCCTTCCCCGTTTCCACCCGCCTCCCCCCCAATTCCGCGTCCGCCGTCGCGCCCCATCCCCTGTGTCACCACCATGGAGGGCGGCCCGCTTAATGTCTATAATCTGGACGTCAGCGCCCTCGATCAGATCGTCAAATCCTTCCACAATGGCACCGATGTGCGTGCCATGCCCCCGCCCCCTTCCCCCCTCCCTCTCTGTTGTCTTCCTCCCTCCCGGGGTTACCCTCCCAGCCGGACACACTGGGGTCCATCGCCCGTGCTGACAACCTGCCCGCCCGCCCGCCCGCCCGCCCGCCCGCTCGCCGCCGCCACCCAGGTGATGAACGCCCAGGCCCTGCTGGTCCAGTTCCAAGACCACCCCGAGTCCTGGACGTGCGTGGACAAGATCCTGGAGAACTCCACCTTCGTCCCGACCAAGGTATGCTTCCTGTCGGCGCCCCTCGCAGTCGGCCCCCGGCCCCGCGCATGCCATGCTCACCCTACTTCGCTCCTTCCCCCCTCCCCCTCTCCTGGCACAGTTCCTGGCCCTCCAGATCATGGACAAGCTCGTCCAGACCCGCTGGAACCTGATCCCCCGCGAGCAATGCGAGGGTGCGTTGGCTTTTGCTCCCCCCCCCCCTCCCCCGCCGGCCTGCCTGCGCCCCGCTCACCTTCTTTCTCCTTCCCTCCCTCCCTCCGTGCCGTGTCCTCGCTCCGCTCGCGGGCCAAAGGCATCCGCAACTTCCTGGTCACGCACGCCATCTCTCTGGCCCGCGATGAGGCCTTCATGTCGGCCAACGCCTCGTACATGCACAAGCTGGACCTGGTCATCGTGCAGATCATCAAGCAGGACTGGCCTCACCGCTGGGAGTCTCTCATCCCGGATCTGGTGGGATCCAGTAAGACCAGCGAGAGCATTTGCGAGAACAACATGATCATCCTGAAGCTCCTCAGGTGCGACCTCCTCCTCTCTCCCTCTTGCTCTCTCCCTCTTGCTCTCTCCATCTTGCTCTCTTCCTCTTGCTCTCTCCATCTTGCTCTCTCCATCTTGCTCTCTCCATCTTGCTCTCTCCATCTTGCTCTCTCCATCTTGCTCTCTCCATCTTGCTCTCT
>NW_009242984.1:315496-317192 GCF_000388065.1 Fonticula alba | reverse complement strand
GGGGGGGGGGGGGGCGCATCGGAGATCGCCCCTGCGCGGGCGCGCCTTGCGCATTCGCTCGCGGTCACCCCTACCGGCGAGGTCATGTGCATGTCGGGTGATCAGCGCGGCGGAGCGCGGTCGGCGGGCTCTTCCCCAGGCCCCAAACTGGCTCGAGGGGGGAGATCTCCCAGGAGGTGGGAGGGCGCGGCACGACCAGCCCAATGCGAGAGGGCATGCGCGCGTTGCGAGGCGTCCCCGCACCCGCCGCCACCGGACCGGGGGGGGGGGGGGAAGCTGCGACGACGCGAGGACACGAGGTGGAGAGGGGCGCCCGTCCTGGTTCCTAAATGTGGGCGGGGTTGAGGCCATCGCGAGAGCGAGCCGGCCGCGGCCGGGCGCCCGGAGTGTCCCACTCCCTCCCCCCGGGGGGGGAGGGGGGGGGGGGGGACACGCCCCCGCAACGGGACTGAGAGGCTGACTGGCGTTCGGCCACCCCGGTGGCAGGTGCATTCCGCCTGGGCCGCCCTCGGGGGCGCGGGCGTGCGGGCATCACATCACTGGGGTAGCCTCTGTGCTGCGCAGTGGTGTCTGATCGGGCGGGAGCCCTGTCCCCGCATGCGCATGTGTGCCTGTGCATATGGGGGCGCTGGGGAGGCCGCACACGCGGCTCTTTCCTCGCCGACTCTCGGGGGGGGGGGGGGGACACCGCCTTCAAACGCCGGAGGCCACCGGACGGGCTTCCGGGAAGCCAGACCCGCCCCCGCGCGGCGCGGGGGAGGAAGGACCCGCGCGCGCGCGCGCCTGTCCCGCGCCCTGGAGGTGGCCAAACGCCGGCACCTGCCGTGCGGGGTCCGCCTGGCGCCCGGGCCCGGGCGAGGCAGCAGGGGCCCCCGGGGGACCGGCGCGGCAGCGGCGCCAGACAGGCGGCCCGGATGACTGGCCGATGATGCATTCGCAGAGCGCGCTGGCGCGTGCGCCCGGGCCCAGATGTGCGCCCGGCCGGGGCGGCCTGCCACAGCCCCTCCGGGCCGGCGTGGCCCCCGTGCTGGCGTGTGCGCGCCCGCCCGCCCGCCCGCCCGCCGAGGCCGGCCAGGCCCCAGGTCGCGGCTGTTCTCCTGCCGCCTTGACCCGGCCCCCCCCGGGCTCGGGAATCCCTCAACGGGAGGCAATAACACTATCCAGAACTGCTGCTTTTTCGGCACCAAGCCATGCGCATTCTGGGGCCGGAGACCGGGGCGGCCGCGGGTCGTGGGGCGGGGGCGAGTCCAGCAAAAAGGCAGGGATTAATAATCACCACACCAAAGGTCCAGAGGCGGAGCCCAAAAGGGGGGAAGAACGGGAACACGGAGTCCGGACGGGGGCCGAGACACTGCCTCGCAGGCGCGTCCCAGGCCGGAGGCACCTGTCACACGGGGCGCCGGCCGGCACGCATCCCCGGCTGGCCGGGGGCCCCCGGCCAAGGGAGGGACAGCCAAATTATTCCGAGGGCAGTCCGGCGCGCGCGCGCGCGCGCGCGCGCGCCCGGGGGTGGGCGCCTGGCTCTTTTCATACACGCCCGGTTCTGCCGGAGCAGAACCGCCTGCTTCCGCCGGCCGGGGCTGCACGCACTTTCCCATGGGTCGATACATCGCGCGGCATGCGCTGGCTTGCCTCGCCCGGCCGGTGGGTCCGCCGCCGCCGCCGCCGCCGCCGCCGCCGCCGCCGCCGCCGCCGC
>NW_009242984.1:306453-312435 GCF_000388065.1 Fonticula alba | reverse complement strand
CCCGGCAGTCATCTAACCCCGCCTCGTCCGCCAGTGAGGAGATCTTCGACTACTCCGAAGAGCAGATCGTCTCCAAGCGCGTGGACGAGCTGAAGAACGAGCTGGCCAACCAGTTCGCCCCCATTTTCTCCCTCTGCATGTTCATCCTGACCAGCGCCTCCAAGCCGTCCCTGGTGCTGGTGGCCCTGGAGACCCTGCTGCGCTTCCTCGGTTGGATCCCCCTCGGCTACATCTTCGAGACCAACCTCATCCCCTTCCTCACCGAGAAGGTATCCCTCGCCCGCCCGCTGGCCACTTGTCGCGCATGCTCCCTCCCTGCTTTGCCTGCCCCTTCTCTCGGGTTCTGACTCCGCTCCCCCCTGCCCCCCCCCCCCCCCCCCCCCCCCCCCCGAGGGGCCACCCGTCCGCGCCGGTTGGGGCGGTGAGCCGAGGCCCGGGGCTCCGGGACAATACTCCTGGTCGTGCATGGGCCAATGCAGGCGCGGATCTGCCCCGTAGACCGCGCCCTGGGGTGAGGTCGGCAAGGGCTCCTCCCCCCCCCCCCCCCCCCCGCGATGCGCAGTTCTTCGTCGTCCCCCAATCTCGCAATGTCACCCTCAAGTGCCTGACCGAGATCGCCAGCCTCAAGCTCCAGCAGGGCCAGGGGGCCACCTTTGTGCCGATGATCGTTCGGCTCTTTGACTCGGTCATGGAGAAGCTGCCGGCCTACCTGTCCGTGGAGACGGACCTGGCCAGCACGTACAACAACCGCTCCGGCTCGGACCAGATCTTCATCCAGGACCTGGCCAACTTCTTTGTCGGCCTCTTCAAGGAGCACCTGTCCGTGCTGGAGAGCCACAACCCGGACCGGCTGCTGACGGCGCACATGTACCTGATTAACATCTCCAACATCGACGATCGCGAGGTGTTCAAGTCGTGCCTGGACTACTGGGCCGTGCTGGTGGAGCAGCTGTATCGCGAGCCCTCGATGGCCCCCTCGCCGCTGTTGATCACCTCCAGCCCGGGGCCCACCCCGCGCCAGCAGTTCTACCAGCAGATCCTGTCGCACCTGCGTGTGGTCATGATCAACCGCATGGTCAAGCCGGAGGAGGTGCTCATCGTGGAGGAGGAGGGCGAGATCATCCGCGAGTTCCAGAAGGACACCGACACCATTGCCCTGTACAAGGCCATGCAGGTGGTCTTGACGCACCTGACGCACCTGGACAGCGAGGACATGGAGTTCATCATGCGCGAGAAGCTCATGCGCCTGATGTCCAACGCCGAGTGGTCCTGGTCTGCCATCAACAAGCTGTGTTGGTCCATCGGCTCCATTTCCGGGGCCATGTGTACGTGGTGGCTGTCCTTTCGCGCGCCGTCTGTCCGTTTGTGTGTGTGTGTGTGTGTATTTGTTCATGTGCCTGGCTGACTTCTGACTTCCGACATGCGCGCGCGCCCTCCCCATGACATACTCGATTGTCGCCCTCCTTCCCTTTCTCCCTCCTTCCCTTTCTCCCTCTTTCTCTTTCTCCCTCTTTCTCTTTCTCCCTCTTTCTCTCTCTCCTCTTCCTTCTCTCTCTCCTCTTCCTTCTCTCTCTCCTCTTCCTTCTCTCTCTCCTCTTCCTTCTCTCTCTCTCTCTCTCTCCTCTTCCTTCTCTCTCTCCTCTTCCTTCTCTCTCTCTCTCTCTCCCCTCTTCCTTCTCTCTCTCCTCTTCCTTCTCTCTCTCTCTCTCTCTCCTCTTCCTTCTCTCTCTCTCTCTCTCTCTCTCTCTCCTCTTCCTTCTCTCTCCTCTTCCTTCTCTCTTTCTTTCTCCTCTGCCCCCCTCCCTTCCTCCCTTCCTCCCCCTCTCTTTCTCTCCCCCCCCCACACACACAGCTGAGCCCGAGGAGAAGCGCTTCCTCGTGGTCGTCATCAAGGAGCTCCTGGACCTGGTGGACCTCAAGCGCGGCACCGACAACAAGGCCGTGGTTGCTTCCAACATCATGTACATCGTCGGGCAGTACCCCCGGTTCTTGCGCCAGCACTGGAAGTTCCTCAAGACCGTGGTCAACAAACTTTTCGAGTTCATGCACGAGCGCCATGAAGGCGTGCCTGACATGGCCTGCGACACCTTCATCAAGATCGCCTCCTCCTGTCGCAACCTCTTCGTGGTGGCCCATGTCAATGAGCCCGGCCCCTTCATCAACACCATCATCGACAGCCTGCCGGCCACCATTTCCGACCTGCAGCCGCAGCAGGTGCAGACCTTCTACGAGGCGGTGGGCATCATGATCAGCGCGGCCACCTCGACCGAGCAGGCGCACGCCCTCATTCACAAGCTGATGGCCCTGCCGAACCAGGGCTGGTCCGAGCTGCTGTCCAAGATCGCCGGGGACATTTCCCTCCTGGAAAACCCGACCATGTACAAGACCCTGGCCAACATCCTGAAGACCAATGTCTCGGTGTGTTCCTCGGTCGGGCAGGCCTTCATCGTGCACATTGCCCACATCTTCCGCGACATGATGGAGCTGTATCCCATCTGCTCGCAGCTGATCAACAACCGCCTGCAAACCGGCGGGCCGAATGAGCCGCGCACGCCGCTGGTTCGCGGGCTGCGCCTCATCAAGCGCGAAATCCTCAAGCTCTTCATCACCTTCTTCCCCCACTGCGCCGGGGATCCGGAAACCGTGGCCACCAGCTTCGTGCCGGACTTGCTGAAGGTCACCATGATCGACTACCAGAACACCCAGCCGGAGGTCCGCGATGCCGAGGTCCTGCTCCTGTGTGCCTCGATGGTGGACCACCTGAAGGGGGAGGTCATCGGCAAGGTGCATCCCATCCTGGATGCGGTGTTCGAATGCACCCTGTCCATGATCAGCAAGGACTTCCAGGAGTACCCGGACCATCGGACCGGCTTCTACCGGCTGCTGCGGGCCATCAATCGCCACTGCTTCGAGGCCCTCTTCACCCTGGGCCAGGCGCAGTTCAAGCTCTTCATCGACTCGGTCGTGTGGGGCATCAAGCACACCATGCGCGACATCGCCGAGATGGCCCTGCACACGCTGCAGGAGATGCTGGAGCAATTCCGCCGCAAGCTCCTGGCCCAGCCGGGCCAGGTGACCGGCTTCTACCAGCAGTACTACGTGTCCCTGATGCAGGATGTCTTCGTGGTGCTGACCGACAGCGACCACAAGGCCGGCTTCAAGCTGCAGACGTCCATCCTCAAGGACATGTTCGACATCGTCATCGATGGTCTGATGCCGGCGCAGCTCTTCGACCCGAAGGCCTTCCCCGACAACCCGAACATGACCAATGTGGCCTTCCTCAACCACTATGTGTCGGATCTCCTGGCGCGGGCCTTCCCCCAGGTGACCCCGGCCCAGGTGAAGCACTTCGTCAAGGGGCTACTCCAGAAGAACGACCCGCTGGCCTTCAAGGTCCTGGTCCGGGACTTCCTCATCAGCCTCAAGCAGTTCGCCGGCCAGGACAACCAGGAGCTGTATGTGGTTGATGAGCCGGCGGCCGACGCGTCCATCGCCAACTAACTGGCATGGTCGGGCGCGTGTCTGTGTGTGTGTGTGTGTCTGTCTGTCTGTCTGTCTGTGCGTATGCCGGTGGCTGGTTGGTCACGGGTGTGCCCCGCGTCCGGTGCTCTCCCCTCCTGCTCCCGCACCCTTGTTTCCCTTCCCGTCTGCCGTGTGATGGCGCAAAGGCAGCGCACCCACAGCCCGGGGAGGGGGAGGGGGGAGGGGCGTGCGTGCGTACGCGCGTGCGCACGAGGAGGAACTGGCCAGGGGGCCGCGCGGAGGAGGGCCCGTCGTGCGATCGATCGATGGGGGGTGGTCTGAGAAGGGGTGAGCGAGAAAAAAAAAAGAGCGCGACGACACACACGGACGTCCGCTCGCGCCCTGTCCTTCACATATCAATCTTCAAAAAATTTGCCCCCCGTCGCGTGCTTCCCCTCGCGCACGGTGGCGCGCCTTTCCTACTTGCTCCCCCGTCTCTCCCTCTCTCCCCCCCCCCCCCCGTGTGCCCCCTCCTCTGCCACCCCTTTCCTCCCTCCTGCTCCTGGTGCACCACTCCGTGTGTTTGTGTGTGCACTGCCCTTGTGTGACACCTCCCCCCTCCTCCCCCCTCCTCTCGGCCTCTCTCCCTGTGCTCCCTGTGCGCGCGCGCCCCCTCTTCTTCTCCCTCCTGTTTCCTCGCTCCTTTGGCGTGCGCGGGCGCGCGCCCCGTCGGGCGGCCACCCTCTGTCCCTCCTCCTCCCGTCTGCGCCCCTGGGCGTGCGTCCCCGCCGGCACTAGACCATGGCTGGCGGCGCACGCGCTTGCGCCCGAGAGCGCCCCGGGTGCCCCCTCCCCCCCCCCCCACTTTCCTTGCTCCCCCTTCCCCCCCGGGCCCGAAAAGGGCCAATACATTGTTCTATATACATATATATATATATGTAACCATATATTTGCACACGCATGTACACCACACATTCTGGTATGTCTCCCGCCGGCCATTCTCCCGGCGACAGATCGCCAAAGGGAATGCGCCCGGTTTGCGTGGGGAGGGGCGACCGTGTGCGCATGTTGCTCGCTCCTCGCGAAGTCTAGAGTGCGCCCACGTCAGGTGGTCACCATCCGGCGCTGGGCCGGGCGCTGGCGGACGTCCGACCAGGCAGCGCCACCGGTGCCGGCCGGAGTGCGGTGCGGTGTGGCCCCGGCCGGCCCGGGCTGCGGCGGGAAGTGCGGCAGGCCCCCCGGCCCCGGGGCCGGGTCCTCGAAGAGGACCTCCCGCATGGGATACACGATGCGAGTGAGGGATTCAAGTCGCGGCAGCGACCGCTGTAGGGCCACCGAGGGCGGACAGACGCACCCGGGCGTCAATGAGCAAGCGGCGAGGGTGAGACGAGAAAAAAAAAAGCAGCCGGCAGACCAAAATTGTCGCCCCCCCCCCCCCCCCTGCCACGCAGGGCCAGTGTATGCATACCGTGAACAGCGGGACCAGCTGATGCCCCGGCGGGGCGCCGGCGGTGGTTGTGGCGCCGAGCGACTGGGCCAGGATGGCCGCCGAGCCGTTTGCCGGCCGGCGCCCGGCCGAGTTCCCCTCGTCCGAGGTGACCACTGACGCATAGAAAACCACCCGCCCGCGAAAGAGCCCCTCATTCACCAGCAGGTCCACCACCGACGACCGGGGGAGGAAGCGCTGTTGCCGCGAGGCCCCGGCCAGCAGGGAATACAGCCGCCGACGATCGGCCGTCAAGATCAGCCCGACGTCCCGGCTGACATGCAGGGATTCTGCACGGTGATGGGAGGGACAAAGCGAGGCATTAGGACCTTCCCTCCCAGGGAGCTGCCCGCGAGAGGGCCATATGCCCTGCCGAAGGGGCCGGGAAAGGAGCATGCTGCCCGAGGGGCCAGGAAAAGGCGCGAGGCATGCCGGGACGCACCCTTGAAGATGGGATGGCGCCAGTCCCACGCTATCAGCCCGGCCAGGGCGGCCACCAGCCCGGCCATGGAGAGGGTCACCAGGGTGCGCGCCTGGCCGAGGGGCACATTCCAAGTCAGCGACCATGATTCCCCGGACAGAGAGAAGGAGAGGGAGAGAGAGAGAGAGAAGGAGAGAGAGAGAGAGAGCGCGCGCGCGAGGGGCAGGCGAGAAGGGGCGAGGGCAGGATGGCAGGAGGCGCACCAAGTCCGGCAGCTGCCCGGGCCGGGACCAGGCCAGCAGTGCCGCGCCCGGAGCCATCAGCAGGACCAGCGCCCAGAAGAGAACCTGCCGCCGGGCCACATCGTCCTCCGAGAAGGAGGGGGTTCGCAGGACGATGGACAGCTCGCTGGCCGACGGCCGCGCAATCTCCAGCGCGCATTGCCCGGCCAAAATGGTCTGGCACGGGCCGGTCCAGCTGCCCGGCCGGCGGGGCTCCCCGGAAGGGGGGGGCGCGGCTCGTGGGGATCCCACGTTTGCGACGAGCGGTGGCGGCGATGTGCCACGATGCGTGCGTGTGTGCGTGCGTGCGTGTGTGCGTGCGTGTGTGTGTG
>NW_009242984.1:305264-305853 GCF_000388065.1 Fonticula alba | reverse complement strand
GGGGGGGGGGACCGCCAGGGAAACGGCGCTGCTGTCGGCAGCCGCCTCGGGCGCCGGCCCCTCCCTCTCGTTCTTTCCCCGCTGCGTCGATGTTTCGGCCGGGGGGCGGGGGCAGCCAAAACGCGCGATTTTGCCCGATCAATCCGTTGGGAGCATGCGCCGCCCCCAGGCGCCGATCGCCGCCCGCCCGCCCGCCCGCCCGCCCGCCCGCCCGAGGGCCGGCCCGGGCATGCTTGTCCCCCCCTCCCTCCATGCGCTCGCGCGCTTCCAAGCCAGGTGGGGCGCGATGAGAAACAGTGTATTCTGACCATGCAGGCGGCCTCGCAGCGAGCACATCCGCAGTGAGGGCGAGGGGGGCGCGGAGCAAGGAAGCTCACGGCCATGCGCTGTCGACCAGGGCCTCCGCGGTGGGGGAGGAGAGCGGGAGAGGGGGGGGGGGGAGAGG
Source organism: Fonticula alba (assembly GCF_000388065.1). Taxonomy (NCBI): domain Eukaryota; order Rotosphaerida; family Fonticulaceae; genus Fonticula; species Fonticula alba. The sequence goes on along the minus strand of NW_009242984.1, from coordinate 305,408 downwards.
AAGAGCGGAAGGCTGCGTGCGAGTCGCCGGGGCACATGCACATGCCTCGCCCCCACCCCCCCCCCCACCCCCCGGCCTCGCCCCCCCCTGCCCAGGGCGCCCGCTCACCCGGAGGCGGACCAACGACGGCTTGGGCCTGGGTCG
>NW_009242984.1:300947-304983 GCF_000388065.1 Fonticula alba | reverse complement strand
GGGCAGGGCGCCGGCCGACCGCCCGGCGCCCCGCGGGACCTGGAGGCGGAGAGACGCCGGCACCAGGGAGGCCTCTCGGACCGGGTGGTCACTTCCCCTGGGGCGGATCGCTTGCGGGGCCGGGGCGCATGCCCGGGCCCCCCCCCCCCCCCCCCCCCCACCCCCCGGCCTCGCCGCCACTAGCTCCGGTTGTAGGTGTTGCCGGAGCCGCGCTTGTTGTAGTCGGTGAACTTGTCGCTTTCGATGGCCTTCAGCCGGGCCGCATCCTCGTAGGCATCGGTCCCCTCGAGCTGGAGCTTCTCCTCGGCCTCGCGCGCCGCACGGGCATCCCCCTCCGGGCCGCCACCGGAGATGTGGCCCCCGCGCTGGGCCTCGCGATCCAGGTACTCGGAGATGGTCATGGTCGGCAGGCGGTGCCCCGGGCGGAAGACCTGCTCCTGCAGGGCGGCCCGCCGGTGGGGATTGTCCGGCATCAGGCGGACCGGGGTGCGCAGCGGCGGGGCCCGCGCGGCAGCCGCCACCCGCGGGTCCACCCCGGTGGCCGCGTGCACCGCGCGCGAGGTCAGCATCGGCAGCTCGTCGGCCACGGCGCGCGCGTGCGCCAGAGCCCGCGGCGCCAGCAGCGCCAATGTAGCCAGCAGGAACGACCGGAGCGTCGACTCGTCGGCATCCTGGCCGAGGACATCCTCGGCATCGTCGCCGGCGCCCACATGGGCGGCGGCCGCGGCGGCCGCGGCGGCCGCGGCGTTGGCCGCCCCCGCGCCCCCGGCCACCGTGGCCGCGGCCGCGCGCTCCGCCCCGGCACTCGGGAACAGCATGCCGGCCAGCTGCTCGATGCGCCCGGTCAGGGCCTTGTTCCGCTTGTACAGGGCAATCCGCCGGCGGCGCTCCTCCTCGGCGGCCGCCATGGCCGGCGACCCGGGGCCGGCCCCGGCCGGCAGACCGGCCGCCAGGGCAACTGCCCCCGGGGCCGGGCCATCCCCCGAGGCCGCCTCCACATCGAAGACATTCGGCAGGGCCACCGGGAAGTCGAGACACGCGCCGGCCGGCGAGGCGGCCACCGCGTCGGTCAGCCGCCGGCCGGCGGCCTGCACCTCGCGCACCGTGCGCATGTACGTGCCCAGGGCCCGCGGCGACAGGAGACACCCATCGCCGGTGGCCTCATCCTCGACGCCGGCCTCGGCCAGGGCCTCCGCCAATTCGCTGCCCTGCAGGGTTTCAATGCGCTCGACAAAGTAGTTCAAGTGCCGCAGGCAGGCGGCCATGGCCGCCAGCCGCGCGCCCACATTCTCCAGCATGGCCGGGACCGGGCGCGTGCCCGATCCCTCGGCTTGCGACTGGCTGGCCGCCTCGTCCTCCGCCGAGGAGGAGGCCTTCATCGGCGGGTAGTACTGCATCCACAGGTCCGCGGCGATGGCCGGCGTCAGGAGCAGCAGCAGGTCCGTGGTGCCCCAGCTTTCCAGCGGCTCGGCGTCCAGGACATTGGGCAGCACGTCGGATGCCTCGATTGCGGCCCACAGCCGCGAGGCAAACTCCGCCGCATTCCGGAGTTTCGGCTGGGTGCGTCAGGAGACCCGCCGCCGCCGCCGTCCCTCTCGGTGGTTAGCGAATGGCTGCGCCGCCGCGTGAGACCCGAGCAAGTGACAGGCAACGCACCATGTGCTCCGGGCTGCCGGAGTCGCCGTCGAAGAACTCCACAAAGCGCCAGGCGGCCACGGCATGGCGCGCGCGGCCCAGCAGACTCAGGCTACTCTCGAGGTCGCTGGAGAGGGTGTCGAGAGAGGACATGTCGGGAGGGGGGGGGGGGAGGGGAGGGGCGTAGATGCGAGGAAAAAGGGGGGGGGGCGGAAGGAGCGAGAAAAGAAGAGGGGCTCAGGGGGGGCGGGGGGGTGCGGAAGGGGAGGTGAACGTGCAGGGCTCCCGGTGCCCTGCCAGGCCCGGGGCCGCTGAAAAGAGGGCCCGGCAGGGCGCCCTGCTGCCACGGCGAGCGACCCATTTCCCCCCCGGCCCCTGGGGGTCGGCCCGCCCATCGGCGTGCCCCGGCCTTCGGGGGAGGCCCCCGCCGATCTCGCCGTGCCTTCCCGCGCCTTTCTGCGTCTTTCTGCGTCCTTCTGCGTCCTTCTGTCGCCCCCCCAGGCGGCCGCACCCAGGGCCCAGGTCCCGACGCAAGCCCCGAGAGTTGGTACTTCGGCGGTCAGTCGGCAGGCTAGAACATTCCAACGTTCGGCCGCACGGGCCCCCCGCCCGGGTCCGCCCCCCCCTCCCCGGCGCCCCTGCCCGGGGGAGCGGGGCAGAGTGCCCCGCCGCCGCCCGGCGCTGTTGCGTGAACACACCCGGGTGGCGCAGACGATCGCCGCCCCTTTTTTTTTTTTTTGCTGGCACCGGGCGCGGCACTACCCCCGTCTCGGCAGGAGGGAAATTCATATATTACTGGTACAGAGAGGAGGAGCCCGGGTGGAGAGGCACGCGCCGTGCAGGGCTCGCTCTCACACCCGCGCGTGTGGACGGCATATGGGGATGCATGCATATGCACAAGACATGTGTGTGTGTGTGCGTGTGTGTGTGTGTGTTTGGGGGGAGGAGGAGACGGGGCGGAGCACGCCCGGCGCGCTGCCACCGGCATCAAGGACAGGTGAATCAAAGTGGAGGGCGCATATGATGGCAGCACGGGCGCGCACACAGACACACATACACGATCCGGCCCTCCGGCGCCTTCTCGCCGGCCGCCCCGGTGGCCTTCTTTCTTCTTCTTCTTCTTTCGGCCACACATTGCGCCTAGAAGCGCTCCTGCAGGCGGGTGGACACGGCGCGCAGGTGGTTGTACACCTTGCCCGGGGGCGAGCCGAGAATCAGGCTGACGATGGCATCGCGAGCAACGGCGATGTTCTGGAAAGTCCCGAGAATGTGGATGTGCGTCTCGGCCAGGACAATGCGCGTGCGGGTGGTGTTCTCGATGGTGAACTTGGTGCGGCCGCCGTGGCCGGCCACACGGCCGACCGCGCGACCGAGGTGGTCGCCGTTGAGGGTCTTGACTGGAGGCGAGCAGGGGCGGCGGCGGCGGCGGCGACGACAGAGGGGCCACAGAGAGAGGAGGAGGGAGGGAGAGAGAGGAGGAGGGGAACCGGACACGTCAGAGGACAGGGAAGGCGGGCGGGCAGCGCCACGTGAGGGGGCGCATGGCACCAAGAGCAGGGGACCCGGCACCGGTGCGCGGCACACATACCATCCTTCATCTCGAAGCTATCAATGTACAGGTCATCCATACGGAGGAGGGCCATGGCGTCCTGTGGCGCACCGAGGGGCCGGAACTCATGTTAGCAGACCGCGGGGCAGGGCAGGAGGCAAAGGAGGGCACCGACATACCTCGACGTCGAAGCCGAGCATGAAGGCACGCAGGAAGTCCGCGCCCTTCTGGATGGCGCCCGGGTCGTTGGTGGCCTCGCAGGTCTGCGGCAGGCCCGGCGAAGGGAGGCGCCCAAGCGGCCAGTCAGTACATGATATGGTGCAGGGAGGCGACGACAGGGTCTCACAGGCGTAGTCCCCCCCCCCCACAGGCCCTGGGGCCGGGGGGGGGGGGGGGGGGGGGGGAGGACAGACAGGCGCCCAGGAGGGGGGCCGGGCGGGCGCGGCTGGTGTACGCACGCGAATCTCAACGCGACGGCTGCGCAGGTTCATCCGGACCTGGAGCATCATGTGCTCCACCAGCGGGGTGTAAATCTTCATCCAGTTGTCCTTGAGCGGGGTGAAGCGATGCCCGGGGACCGGGATCTTGCGGGACTCGCGCTTGCCGCCGCTGATCTCCCCGGCCGTCAGCGGGCGGAAGGAGGGCACCGAGGCACCGGCACCGGCGATCTCCGGGTCGATGGCCGCCACGCCGGCGGACCCGTCGTCCTCGAACTCGCCACCGTCGTGGGTGGCCGCGTAGTTCAGCGATTCAAGGTCGAGCTGGACGTCGTCGATCTCCATGGTGGACTGTGTGCTGGGCGGGGTGCGGGCGGGGGAGGGGGACAAAAGAGGCGAGAGGGGGGAGAGGGGG